>NC_068983.1:44634708-44636584 GCF_001194135.2 Octopus bimaculoides | reverse complement strand
ATCTGTCATTACAGTATCGAAATGGTGTACATATACATGTATATGTATACATATACATCTTTCTCTCTCTGTGAAAGTATCTGTCATTACAGTATCAAAATGTGATTGTTTCAGTTAGTGGAATAGTTTCATTTTTAAAGTGAAAGTATTTGACATGAGTGTTTTTGTTTCACTTTTGACACGTAATACTTAAATAGTGGAAGAGATATTATGTTGCCGTGTGCTCGAACTCTGCAAGAAGTTAATAATTTTTTTTTACTAAAACACAACTGGAACCCTAAGTAAGGCATGTGTAAAATTTGAATGAAATTGGTTGCGTAGTTCTCGAGTTTTAGGGATTCACACAGACAGACAAACAGACAGACACACATTCTCATTTTTATATATATAGATAATTATATTTTATATATATATATATGTATATATATATATATAGGAAGAATTCACAAAAAAACAAAAGACGAAGACAGGTGGTGTAGAAAACAAACAGATGTATTAATATAATGCTTGGGAATTGAAAAAGTCTTTAACGTTTCAAGCCTACGCTCTTCTACAGATAGGAACACAGAAAGAAACAAGGAGAGAAACAAGCAGATCAGATTGGAGCCTGGTGTAGCCATCTGGTTCAACAGTCCTCAGTCAAATTGTCCAACCCATGCTAGCATGGAAAGCGGACATTAAACAATGATGATAATGGGCATCTATCAGTTTCCATCTATCAAATCCAGCCTCAAGGCTCGGTCAGCCCAGGGTTATAGTAGAAGACGCTTGCCCATCTGTTTTAAAACTTCACTAAATCTAACGATTTGGCTAGAGAGATATTACATTACATGATAATGTTGTATGTGTTATTTCCATACAATAACCAAAGTGCAGCAGACTTTTTAGATATACTCACCCTTCTTACAAGAAATTTTGGTGGGAAGTGAGAAGGCAGCCAGACAGAAAAGATTCTTGTTGACACAGTTTAAAACTTAGTGCAAGTGACATTTTTTGATGAAGTCATTACTTTGAAAGACATTAGGAAGTAAGTAAGCAGACAGAGTCTAGAGGAAGCTTAATTTTCCATGAACTAGAAATGGCTACTTGACTAACCATCAGTCATGTAGTTATCTCTAGTGGTAGACACTTACTTCAATCAGTAGACTTTTCTCTGCATCAACTGGTGTTTATAATCATCAGTATCATCATCATTTAACGTCCATTGTCCATGCCAACATGGGCTGGATGGTTTGACTGAGTTGGCATGATGGAAGGCTGCGCCAGGCTCTAGTGTGATTTGGCATGGTTTTTTACAGCTGGATGCCCTTTCTAACACCAACCACTCCGAGAGTGTAATGGGTGCTTTTACATACTAATTTGTGTGACACTGGTATCTGCTATGACTTGGATTTTGCTAAGCTTGATGGGTCTTCTTCTCAAGCATAACATAATGCCAAAGGTCTTGGTCATTGCCTCCGTGAGGCCCAACACTTGAAAGGAACTCAGCCACTTCACCTTTCTTAGTGGCATTTCGAAAGTCTCTTTTGGTGTATGACCTTTCAAGTGCAAGATCCTGATCACTGATCTGCATTCAACTGCCTCCATTGTAATACCTTAGTTCACTTCAGCAGCCGTAAAAGACAAATGAATGCTAGTGGAAAGCTGCAATTTACAATGTGACACGTAGAGACATGTATGATTATACTTGCACAGGTTCTATTTGTTGCAATAACTGGAAGTGGGTCAGGGGAAATCTTTAATGAATGCCCCTTATACATATGTCATAAGACAATTGAATCTGTGGAAGTTTGTGATGGTCTGCAGTGGCATAAATAGGAGTAATTAAAACAGTGGAATAAATGTCAGGATGTGGAAGAGAATTCAAATGTTTTTT
>NC_068983.1:44633826-44634647 GCF_001194135.2 Octopus bimaculoides | reverse complement strand
GGGGGGGGCAGGGGGGGGGACATAACCATTTGCCAGAGAGGGAGAGAAAGAGAAGAAATGTCAACTGGTATTAAAGGGTAAATAAATTAGAAAGTGTGCCTGAGAGAAAGAAGAAGAGGTGAGGGAGGAGGGAGGGAGGGTAAGGAAAAAAAGAGAGAGGTAAGGGAAGAAGAAGAGGTCAAGGAAAAAGAAGAAGAAAAGGAGGAAGGATGTATAGACATATAAATTTGTGATAAAGACAAAGTGAAAGAAAATGGGAGAGTGAGAGAGAGATGTGTGGGTGGGGAGAGTAAGAGAAGTCAAAATTGCTGTAGTTATCATGTAATGTCAGGTCATTTTAAAGTCTTATTAACATGTAACCTAGTATAATGTAGTATGACTTGTTGCATGATTGTGTCAAGCTGGAAAAAAACAACCCATCTCCATCACGAAGCAGGGTTGGTGAGAAGGGTAATTTTTGGACACCCTTTAGGACAGGGGTTCTCAACTGCGATGCATATAAAAATTTTTGTGGGTCCACAAATGCAATACAGTAAATTGTGGGTCCACGGTAATTTTTCAGGGCCATGAAAAAAAAAAAACTGCTTTAGACCAGTAAAGTTTATGTGAAATAAATTGGTTATGTAGGTGAAGGCCTGGCTATGTGGTAAGAAGCTTGCTTCTCAATGACATGGTTCCGGGTTCAGTCCCACTGCATGGCACCTTGGGCAAATGTCTTCTACTATAGCGTCGGGCTGACTAAAGCCTTGTGAGTGGGTTTGGTAGATTGAAACTGAAAGAAGCCCATCGTTGTATGTATGTATATATATATATATATATAT
>NC_068983.1:44626206-44633329 GCF_001194135.2 Octopus bimaculoides | reverse complement strand
TGTATGTATATGTGTGTATATGTTTGTGTGTCTTGTTTGTCTGTGTTCAGCAAAAGAAACCAATAGAATAAGTACCAGGCTTATAAAAAATAAGTTCTGGGGTCAATTTTGCTCGACTAAAGGCAATGCTCCAGCATGGCCGCAGTCAAATGACTGAAAGAAGTAAAAGAAAAGGTAAAAAAATAGCTGCAGTCCTCCTGCTTTGGGATATAAAACCAAATCCTAAACTTATTATTTGACATCAATGCAAGGACACACAGAGACAAACACACACACACACACACACATGCATGTGATAGTAGCTATGATGATAATGATAATGATACAAAATTAGAAACAATATAACTTGATAGCTTGACTATCTTGTATAGAATTACCCCCCTATCTCTGATCAGCGCCACTGCCAAAATGAAAGGGTGGTTGTCATCATCATCATCGTTTAATGTCCATTTTCCATGCTGGCATGGGTTGGATGGTTTGACTGAGGTCTGGAAAGCCAGAAGGCTGCACCAGACTCCAGTCTGATCTGGCAATGTTTCTACAGTTGAATGTCCTTCCTAACGTCAACCACTCCAAGAGTGTAGTGGGTGCTTTTTACGTGCCACCAGCACAGGAGCCAGTCAGATGTCCCCGGTATCGATCACATTTGGATAGTACTTTTTACATGCCACCGGCACGGGAGCCAGTCAGGTATCCCTGGTATCGACCATGTTCGGATGGTGCTTTTTACGTCATTAAAACAATGTAGGTGCAGGCATGGCTGTGTGGTTAGGAATTTCATTTTGCGACCATGCGGTTTTGAGTTCAGTCCCAGCATGCAGCAAACTCAACAAGCACTTTCTACTAAAGCCCTAGTCTGATCAGTTCCCTTGTGAGTGAATTTGGTAGACAGAGACTTTGGAAGCCTTTGTGTGTGTGAAGGTGTCTAGCCTAGTGGTTAGGGTGTTGCACTCGTGATTGCAAGACTGGTTTCAATTACCAGGTCAGGCAGTGCATTGTGTTTTTGGTCCAAAACACTTCGTTTCATGTTGCTCCAGTCACTATAAAAAGAAATATAAAACAATTGAATTTTTATATTTAGAAATATGATTAAAGTGCAAAGTGGGCCAGCTCCACTCTTGTACAGAGGAAGCTTACGAAGTTTGAGGAATGTAAGGAAATGTAACAATAGGTGCAGGCTTGGCTGAGTGGTTAAGAAGTTTGCTTCCTGACTACATGGCTTCAGGTTCAATCCCACTATATGGCGAGTGTTTTCTACTATAGCCTTAGGCCAACTAAAGCCTTGGGAGGGGATTTGGTAGATGGAAACTGAAAGAAGCCTGTTATATGTATGTGTGTGGGTATGTCTACACACGCATATATATATATATATATATATATATGTATATACATAGGCACAGGAGTGGCTGTGTGGTAAGTAGCTTGCTTACCAACCACATGGTTCTGGGTTCAGTCCCACTGCATAGCACCTTGGGCAAGTGTCTTCTACTATAGCCTTGTGAATGGATTTGCTTGATGGAAACTGAAAGAAGCCCATCATATATATATATATATGTTTGTGTCTCTGTGTTTGTTCTCCCACCATTGCTTGACAACCAATGTTGGTGTGTCTACATCCCCGTAACTTAGCAGTTCAGCAAAAAGAGATCGATAGAATAAGTACTCGGCTTACAGAAAATAAGTTCTGAGGTCGATTTGTTCAACTAAAGGCAGTGCTCTAGCATGGCTGCAGTCAAATGACTGAAACAAGTAAAAGAGTAATATATATATATGTAGTTATAGTATATTGTGTTAAGACCATAGTACAGTGCAGTGTAAAATTTGTCCACCTTCAGATTTACTTATATGCGTATAAGTTATGAACTGTTGAAATGATTCATCTCTAGTCCTGTTTGGTAAGTGATGTTGATAAGCCACAAAAATGTCGAAACATCATTGATGTACTTCACTCAATAGTACTTGAGGTCTCCTCAAGCACGGCATGTCGCCCTATAATCCAAAGGTACTTTTTGAGTGGGTTGGTTATGTGACACTGGCATAGGCTACAACTGTGATCTCACTAGAAATTGAAAAGTAAACTAAAAAGTAACCTAAAGTAATTGCCCTTTAATTTGTAGATCACACACCAAAGTAGCACCAAAATTTCTTTTCCTTACACTTTAATTATTGTTGGTTTATGTTTTTCTTTTTGTAGACAACAAATGTGGATATTGTTGTGAAATCTGTCCGAGTTCCAGGCACCCGTTACAGTGTTGTAAGCATCCGTCTTTTTTGATTTCTCTTCTAGTACAATTATGAGACAAAAGCATAATGAAATAACTGAAACAAGAATCAGAAAATCTAATAACAAATTAATATTTGGTATTTCGGTTGTCGTGGCGTTTTTTTGCTGCCTTGGTTGTCGGTCGGCCAGTTTGGCATCAGGGTGTCGCGCGCGTTTGCGACGATGAAAATCCGCCACTTCCATAGATTCCTCGCTCGCTCGATGGAGAAGGGATTGGGCCGTCGCCGAGCGGTGGTTCATTATCTGGTGCCATATCCGCTCTGTTTGTAACAAGAAAAAAACAAAACAGAAAACGAAGAATCAGAAAATGGTTTTAAGCTCAGCACCAGTTTGAATTGTCTGTACTGTAGTTGGATATCATCATTTAATGTTCACATTTTCATGCTTGCATGGGTCAGACAAAATTGCTTGAGGTGAAAATTCTTTGGCCAAATGATCCCCCTGATGAAACATGTGATCTTCAGACTAAACTCAAGATTGCATGGTTCGTTTGGATGTAGAAAATCTGCCTCAAGAAAAATTCTGTCTGACCCATGCATGCACGGAAAAGTAGATGTTAACCAATGATGATGATGGTGGTGGTGGTGACAATAATGATGATGATGAAGGTGACGATAATGATGTCAATGATGAAGGTGGTGGTGGTGGTGGTAGTGGTGACAATAATGATGACGATGATGATGATGATGACTGGTATATTAATTTGGTATTAGGAATAAAACTGAAAATAATTTTTTTTTTTTTTAATGGATTATTAAACAAAACTAAGCTGGAATTTTTTATCTGATGAAATCTTTGTACTAACATTCATGTACTAACAAGATTTCATTTAAAATTTCAATTTAAATGCAAATATATTAATAGCAGCTGTTTTGAAAGTGTCGATAGCATGGGATCAAGGACGAGTCTAGTTTCAATGTGGTTGGCATTGAAAGGTTTAACACCGAATTTTGCTTTCCTTTATCTTACAGGAATTTATAATGTTTGATACTCCATCAAAAGATTGCTATTCAGAATTTGTACAAAACTTTGTAAGTTTTATTTTAACTTTTTCTATTAAATTTCATCCATGTTACTTTCCCACCTTTTCTTTTCTGTTTTTTTTTTATAACTCAGTCTTAATGTGTGGTACCTTGGACAAGTATCTTCTATTATAGTTCCTGGCTGATCAATGCTTTGAGAATAAATTCATTAAACAGAAACTGTTAGGAAGCCTGTTGTGTGTGTGTGTCTGTGTGTGCGCGTGCATGTATTTGAGTTTGTCCCTCTTCTCCTGCTTGACAACTGGTGTTGGTTTGTTTATGTCCCTGTAACTTAGCTGTTTGGCAAAAGAGACCAACAGTAATATACCAGTACCAGACTTTAAAAAAAAAAAGGTGCCAGAGTCAATTTGTTTGAGTAAGCCCTTCAATATAGTGCCCTAGCATCTCTGTCATCCAGTGACCAAAACAAGTAAAAGAAAAATGAAAGATAAAATAACCATGTAGCTCCTAGATTGTTATTTCTGTCATATTCTTCATTTCTTGATGCTTCTATCAAATATAATCATGAACTGACTACATGAAAATCCTCTAAATATTGGCAATAGTTAAAGCATATGGATTTGATTTGGGAAGTTTTTTGTTGTTCAGCTTCAAACCAGCTTCAAATGGTAAAAAAAAAAAAACGTTTCTCATGGAGCACTGCCCATTGTTTTGTTTTGTTTTTTTGTTCAGACTTGCGTGACATCTTGGGCAAGTGTCTTCTACTATAGCGTCAGGCCGACCAAAGCCTTGTAAGTGGATTTGGTAGACAGAGACTGAAAGAAGCGCATTGTGTGTGTGTATATATGTATGTATGTATATGGCACATAAAAAGCACCCAATACACTCTCGGAGTGGTTGGCATTAGGAAGGGCATCCAGCTGTAGAAACTCTGCCAGATCAGATTGGAGTCTGGTGTAGCCATCTGGTTCGCCATTTCCCAGTCAAATTGTCCAACCCATGCTAGCATGGAAAGCGGATGTTAAATGATGATGATAAATATGTGTGTATATATATATATATATATATATATATGTGTGTGTGTGTATATACACATATGTATGTGTGTCTTTGTTCCCCCATCACCACTTGACAACTGGTATTGGTGTGTTTACATCCCCCATGACTTAGTAGTTCAGCAAAAATAACTGATAGAATAGGTACTAGGCTTAAAAATAAAAAAAATAAGTCCTGAACTTGATTTGTTTGACTAAAATCCCCCAAAGCGGTGCTCCAGCAGGGTCGCAGTCAAATGACTGAAAACAAGTAAAAGAATAAAAGAAAGAATTCCACTGCATGGTACCTTGGGCATGTGTCTCCTACTATTGCCCTGGGTCAACCAGACCCTTGTGAATGGATTTGTTAGATGGAAGCTGAAAGACACCTGTCGTGTGTGTGTGTGTGTATCTTTATATTGCACCAGATTTGCAAACAACTGTTACTGTATTAATTTCCAACCTTGTCTTGAAAGCCAGTCCTGGAGAAATATCACCTTGCTTAAAAACAAGCTAGAGCTGGCAACAAGAAGAGTATTTAACTGCAGAAAACCTTCTACAATAAATTCTTATTTCTTTATTGCCCACAAGAGGCTAAACATAGAGGGGACAAACAAGGAGAGACAAAGGGATTAAGTCGATTACATCGACCCCAGTGCATAACTGGTACTTTATTTATCGAACCCGAAAGGATGAAAGGCAAAGTCGACCTCGGCGGAATTTGAACTCAGAACGTAACGGCAGACGAAATACCGCAAAGCATTTCGCCCGGCGTGCTAACTTTTCTGCCAGCTCACTGCCTTCTACAATGAATTCTGTCTGGTTCATACTAAGATAGGAAAGTAAATGTCAAAATGATATTGACAACACCAGCAATGCACGTCAGACCAAATTATTTAATACATCCTTCATTATTTAAGATGGTAAAAATGAGAGCAGGTCATTGAAAGTTAAGTATTTTACAAAGAACACAGTGCTGCACTCAGTGGCCTTTTGTAGTTCTTCCTTTATATTTATTCTGTGTGTGTAACAATGCATGCTTACTGCGACTTAGCTTTTATCAACTTAATAGCATAGTTGCAGTTTAATTTCATAGTTTACCAGGATAATGTATCACTGCATAAGATTTGCTATCTATCACGGTCACCCAGACTAGTTCTACTTGCATGGAAACCCATACACATACACACTTGTTGTTGACACTCCGTCGCTTACGACGTCGAGGGTTCCAGTTGATCCGATCAACAGAACAGCCTGCTCGTGAAATTAACATGCAAGTGGCTGAGCACTCCACGGACATGTGCACCCTTAATGTAGTTCTCGGGGATATTCAGCGTGACACAGAGTGTGACAAGGCTGGCCCTTTGAATTACAGTCACAACAGAAACAAGAAGAAAGAGTGAGAGAAAGTTGTGGTGGAAGGGTACAGCAGGGTTCACCACCATCCCCTGCCGGAGCCTCGTAGAGCTTTAGGTGTTTTCGCTCAATAAACACTCACAACACCCGGTCTGGGAATCGAAACCGCAAACCTATGACCGCGAGTTCGCTGCCCTAACCACTGGGTCATTGCGCCTCCACGCACATACACACTAATTAGCAGTAGTATTACAATGGGAAAGATCACATGCAGTCCTTTGTTTCTAGTTCTCTGGGTTGTTTGTTGTTTGAGACACAGGGAGATTGTTGTTTCCCCTTGCAGCAGAGTTTCATCATCTGGATGTCCTTCCTGTCACCAGCACCCTATTTTGAAGGGAAGAGTCGATTACATCACTTCCAGTGTTCCACTGGTACTTAATTTATCAACCCCGAAAGGATGAAAGGCAAAGTCGACCTTTGCAGAATTTGAACTCAGAATGTAAGGATGGATGAAATACTGTTATGCATTTTGCCTGGCATGCTAACAATTCTGCCAGCTCTCCATCTTCAGAAATAATGATAATAATAACAGCAATTATTGTAATTATTTTATTTTAATTATATTAATTCTTGTGTTGATCTATTTCAGTATTCAAATGCCTCATTAGTGATAGCACTTTATGACATTACAGACACAAAATCATTTGAAGAATGTAACAACTACCTGGAACAAATTCTTAAGAGAAACCCCAAAGGATCTGTTATTTGTAAGTAAACATACATTTGGAATATTAGTTTGAACTGTAACTGTTTGTAGCTTCTTTTCCACTGGCTCATCATATTGTACTCATTGTGAAACTTGTTATAGTATAGCAATCAGTAAGCAATGTGTGGCATGAATCCTGTCAGTGTGTTAAGGCTAAAATTGACAGTTTGCATAAACTGGAAAAAAAAACTATAATACCTCATCCTAAATTAATGTGTTTTAAACAAAATCCCCAAAATATCAATCTGGATTAAGGTTGGAAAATAAGAGTTTACTCAAAGTAGCTGCCCTCAGCTGGTATTTTCCAGACAAGAGAGTAAATTTTAAACGTAGTATAACTTTGAAAAACTGTAGAGAAAGATTGGGTATTTATTCTTACAAGAAACAAAAAAGATCATCATCATCATCATCATCGTTTAACGTCCGCTTTCCATGCTAGCATGGGTTGGACGATTTGACTGAGGACTGGTGAAACCGGATGGCAACACCAGGCTCCAATCTAATTTGGCAGAGTTTCTACAGCTGGATGCCCTTCCTAACGCCAACCACTCAGAGAGTGTAGTGGGTGCTTTTACGTGTCACCCGCACGAAAACGGCCACGCTCGAAATGGTGTCTTTTATGTGCCACCCGCACAAGCCAGTCCAGGGGCACTGGCAACGATCTCGCTCGAAAATCCTACGGGAGCCAGTCAGGCGGTAC
>NC_068983.1:44617759-44625498 GCF_001194135.2 Octopus bimaculoides | reverse complement strand
TATATATATATATATATCTTGTGGCACTCCGTCGGTTACGATGACGAGGGTTCCAGTTGCTCCAATCAACAGAACAGCGAAATTGACGTGCAAGTGGCTGAGCACTCCACAGACATGTGTACCCTTAACATAGTTCTCAGGGAGATTCAGCATGACAAGGCTGGCCCTTTGAAATACAGGTACAACAGAAACAGGAAGAAAGAGTGAGAGAAAGTTGTGGTGAAAGAGCACAGCAGGGTCTGTCACTACCCCCTGCCGGAGCCTCATGGAGCTTTAGGTGTTTTCGCTCAACAAACACTCATAACGCCCAGTCTGGGAATCGAAACTGTGATCCTATGACCGCAAGTCTGCTGCCCTAACCACTGGGCCATTACGCCTCCACACACACACATATATATATATCAAACCAACAAAGTTACCTTTATGTGGTTGCTTGAACTGCTAGAAATAGCAGCCAAATTTCTCTAAAGACACTCTGAAATATACCACGTCTCAATAAAAGACATTATTAACACAGCTGGAGCATCTTTGTTCATAAGTCTTGCCTGATGAAGGCTCTCGTGGTGGAAAAAAAAACAATTTATAGCATTAACAGCTGTATGTGTAGACATTTATTTCTTATATTTGAACATGATGCAAACAAAGAGAGCATAGATCCTGGTTTGGAATGAAACAATTAGGCATGGTTGTTTGTTCACTGATGATTTTGCATGGCTGACTGGACATTCAACCAGTTTGGGCAACAGTACATTTTGGCACTAGAGGCAAACACACACACACACACACTCTCTCTCTCTCTCACACACACATACACACTCTCTCCGAGAGAGAGGAGAAAGAGACATTAGATATAAATATAGATGCTCACATACATAGAGGAAGAGAGTTAGAAAGAGAGAAAGAAGGAGAAAGAGAGGGAGAGAGGGAATTAGCAGGAGGGAGGGAGAGAGGGAATTAGCGAGAGGGAGGGAGAGAGAGAGAGAGAGATTATAATTTATTAATTGAACACGACTGACATAAACATTTTTCCTCTCCTCATATACATAGAGGGAAATATGCTCACACACATAAACAAAGAGAAGGGGAGTGAAACAAGGTATATATACATAGATGCTCACGCACATAAACAAAGAGAGAGGGAGAGAGAAAGAAACATTACTTTCCTCCTCCTCTTATACATACAGAGAAATATGCAGAGAGAGAGAGAGAGAGAGAGAGAGAGAGAGAGAGAGGAAGAGAAGATGAGAAAGATTAAAACGTCTGATGTTGAGTAAGTCAGCGTTTAATCACTGATGCCAAACAGCTGAGGCTAGAACTGCTTTGCAAAAAGGTTTCATTTCTATCTTGTCCGTTCCTTAACTATAGGTTTTGTAGTTGGCAATAAGACTGACCTGGAAGAGCAGCGGAAAATATCTAAAGAGGAAGGTGAAGGACTTGCCAGAAAATATGATGCTGAGTTTTGTGAATGCTCTGTGGTAAGTATCTTCTAACCTGTTCTATCCAAAAACTTCATCTGCCCTTTACTTGAGCTGTCAATTGCTTGGCCTGTATGTCTTGTAGCTGATCTTGGACAAATTAACACCAGAGCTGATTCAGCAGGAATCTGTATGTGGTCATTTGGCCGGATAGAAATGCAAGAAATAACAGCTAAATTTCCATCAGATCACTCCCTTAAAAATAGAAAAAAAATCGAAGAACACATATAAGAGAATTAATTGTGTATATCTTCCAAAAAGCAGGGATGGTCAAGGCTGGAATGCCTTTTATCATAAATCTATTTGACTCGGGTGACATTCAAGCTAAACAGCAACAATTATTTTAAAACTTGAATTACTAATGTAATTACCAAGCCAATAAAATTAAGAGTAATTACTGGTATTAGTTTAAGCAACCATGCCATCCCCCTCAGCCAACATTTTTGACTGTGTATCAGTGTCCATCATCGTCATCATCATCCTTTAACGTCCATTTTCCATGCTAGCATGGGTTGGACAGTCTGGAGCTGGCAAACTGGAGAGCTGCACCAGGTTCCAGTCTGACTTCGCTTGGTTTCTACGGGTGGATGTTCTTCCTAACGCCAACCACTTTACAGAGTGTGTGCTGAGTGCTTTTAATCTGGCACCAAGCATGAGCGCTATAATGTGGCACTGGCACAAATACTTTTAACATGGCGCTAGCACAGGAGTCTTGCTGGCTGCTCCTCCTCACCAGGAGAAGTGGTCTCATCACCTCTGCTGTATAGGACGGGTCTTCTTGAGTACAGCAAGGGGCCAGATATCTCGGTCCTTTGTCATCTCACGTGAAATTACCCGTAATCTTAATACCAAACTCGTCACTGGAAATTTATGAATTTGTGTGAAGTTCTTGTTCTTCTTCACTCTTTCATTCATCCATTGTTTCCTTCATTTCTTCTCCTTCTTCTTCTTCCAGAAAGATATGGTTAACATCGACAACCCATTCCAGCATCTGGCGTTGAGTTTCACCAAGAAATATGAAGCTTCTTTAGAACATTTCAGTAGTCTTACTTAAGCACCTACACACACACACACACGCACACGCACACACACATTAATGCACACTCCACACATACATGCATGCATCCTCTCTCTCACACACACACACACTCTCTACATATATGTAAACATCCTCACACACACACATATATGTACATTCTCCACATGCATACATCTTCTCTCACACACACACTCCACATACATGCATACATCTTCACACACACATACACAAATACATACATACATACACTTACACACACATACACGCACACATACATACATACTTACATAAATGGTGATTGCCACTCTTTTACAGAAGAATTAGTATATCCTGTGATAAGATCTCCTATGAACTGGAAAATCCGGCTTTGCTGATGATCCGAACATTTTCAAGTAGAAAAGTGTCTGGGATTGAAGTCAAATCCTGTTTATGATATGTAATACCAACTAGCATATCACACACACACACACACACACACACACACACACACATACACACGGACATTTACATATTAATTTTAACAAAGAACTTGTTGGCAGTGACTTCAAAGTTTTGGATTGCTTGCCTCCATAGACTGTCAAAATTTTGAAGATGCTGTCAAAAAATTTAATAAATGTTTACTCTACTGAAAAATACTGAATAAAAAATATTTAACAGTAAACTTTCAGTTTAATGTTAAATTGTCTTTGAATATGAATTGATATGAAAACAAACTTTAATATATAATATTAATAAGTGTGACTGTGTGGTACGAAGCTTGCTCCCCAACCCCATGGTTCTGGGTTCAGTCCCATTGCATGGCACCTTGGGTAGGTGTCTTCTACTATAATCTCAGGCCAACAAAGCCTTGTAAGTGGATTTGGTAGATGGAAACTGAAAGAAGCCCATCATATATGTGTGTGTGTCTTTGTTTCTGTTTGTCTCTCACCACTGCTTGACAACTGTTGTTGGCAAAAGAGACAATAGAATAAGCACCAGGCTTAAAAAATGTTTTGGGGTCAATTTGTTTTCTCAAAACAACTTCAAGGCATTGCCCCAGCATGGCTGCAGTCTAATGACTAAAGCAAGTGAAATATAAAAGATATCATCATCATCATCATCATCGTTTAACATCTACCTTCCATGCTAGCATGGATATCATCATCATCATCGTCGTTTAACACCCGCTTTCCATGCTGGCATGGGTTGGACAGTTTGACTGAGGACTGGCAAGCCAGAAGGCTGTACCAGGCTCCAATCTGATCTGGCATGGTTTCTACAACTGGATGCCCCTCCTAACACCAACCACTCTAACAGTGTAGTGGGTGCTTATGTGCCACCAGCACGAGGACCAGTCAGACGTTACTGGCATCAACCATGCTTGAATGATGCTTTTCATGTCCCACTATCACAGGAGCCAGTCAGGTGGCATTGGCATCAACCATGCTCAAATGGTGCTTTTTGCATGCCACTGGCACAAGTGCCAGTCAGGCAATACTGGCATTAGCCACGACAATGACTTTACTTGACTCAACAAGTCTTTGCAAGCACTATTTTTTACCCAATGATTGAAGGGTACTCTTAAATGGGCCGGTTATGCTGCACTGGTATAAGCCACAGTTATGGTCTCACTTGGCTTGCTGGGTCTTCTCAAACACAGTAAATCTCCAAAGGTCTTGGTCACTCATCATCGCCTCCATGAGTTTGTTCTCCTTCCCACCCAGGTCTTCCTGGGTTTGCCTCTTTCACAGGTTCCCTCTACTGCTAGAGTGTGACACTTTTTCACACAGCTATCCTCATCCATACACAACACATGATCATACCAGCACAGTCATCTCTCTTGCACATCTGATGCTTCTTATGTTCAACTTTTCTCTCGTGTATGCACACTCTCTTTCGTGTATGCACACTGACATTATTCATCCAGCAGATCATTCTAGCTTTATTTCTTGCAAGCTTATGCATGTCCTCAGCAGTCACAACCCATGTTTCACTGCCGTGTAGCATGGCTGTTCGCACACATGCGTCATACAGTCTACCTTTTACTCTGAGCAAGAGGCCCTTTGTCACCAGCAGAGGTAGGAACTCTTTGAACTTTGCCCAGGTTATTCCCATTGTAGCAGCTACACTCTCAGAGCCTCCAACCCTGCTACTGACTTGGTCATCACCTAGGTAACGGAAGCTATCAACTACTTCTAGTTTTTCCCTCTGGCATGTAATGGAAGCTGTTTTCTGCACATTTTCAGTGTTTGTTGCCTCTGAGCATTTGCCACACACAAAAACTATCTTCCCAGTAGCCTTCCTTTGATATTGTTGCACCTCTTATGTGTCCATAGCTTACACTGGGTACATCTTATATAAATATATATATATATGTATATATTTTCATTTTTCCCCGAGTGTCAAGCTAATACACTTGCTTGTTGTTCATAAACCTATCTTTGTGTTTTGTTTTTCCATAAATTTCAACTAACACACACACACGGTTTAGTTAGCCTACTTTTTTGAAGTTATCAGTTTGTTTTTCATCTGGTTTTCCATGTCAGTAAGGGTTGGATGAATACTTATTACTAAGCCATTATTTTGCCAGCAGATTCTCTTCCTATTGTTAACCAATGCTTGTTTTTCAAGTAAGGAATTCCTTTATTCCACTTACCTTCTAAAGTGCAAAGTTACAAGGAAATATTTTAACTGGGAATTTCAATATATGATCACCATTTTAGGTCAGATGTGTGTGTGTGTGTGGTGTGTTTAGCTTAATTTTGTGACTTAACATTTATTTACACACACACATATACACACACTCGTGTATGTTGACAGCACTAATTATCAGGTCTCATTACAAATATTTATCCAAGCCATTTTTATACATATGTTTACATACATGTACCCACCCACACACACACATATACATTCATGTTTGCATACATTGTATGTATGTATATATTCATGCATGCATATATGTATTAATTATCATCATCATCATCATCATCACCACCACATATATACATATACACATACATACGCATGCATACATAATTACATACATACATACATACTTACTTACATATATGGTGATTGCCACTCTTTTTCAGAAGAATTAGTATATCCTGTGGTAAGATCTCCTATGAACTGGAAAATCCGGCTTTGCAGATGATCTGAACATTTTCAAGTAGAAAAGTGTCTGGAGTTGAAGTCAAATCCTGTTCATGATATGTAATACCAACTAGCATGTCACACACACACACACACACACACACATTTACAGATTAATTTTAACAAAGAACTTGTTGGCAGTGACTTCAAAGTTTTGGATTGCTCGCCTCCATAGACTGTCTGATGAAGACAAGCAAGTCAAAATTTTGAAGATGTCAACAAAATTTAATGTTTACTCTACTGAAAAATACTGAGTAAAAAATATTTAACAGTAAACTTTTAGTTTAATGTTAAATTGTCTTTGAATATGAATTGATATGAAAGCAAACGTTAATATATAATATTAATAAGTGTGACTGTGTGGTAAGAAGCTTGCTCCCCAATCCCATAGTTCTGGGTTCAGTCTCATTGCATGGCACCTTGGACAAGTGTCTTCTACTATAGCCTTGGGTCAAACAAAGCCTTGTGAGTGGATTTGGTAGATGGAAACTGAAAGAAGCCTGTCATGTGTGTCTTTGTTTCTGTTTGTCCACCTCCCCTTGCCAACCGGTGTTGGTGCGTTTATGTCCCCATAATCCATGATGTTGATAATTCATACATACATACATACATACATACATAGTGACTCATTTACAGTTGCGTGAACTGGAGCAATGTGAAATGAAGTGTTTTGCTCAAGTACTCAACACCCTCACCCTGTCCAGGAATTGAAACAATGGTATTATGACTTTGAGTGTGACACCTTAACAACCAGGTCACATACTGTCACTAATGTTTGATAGATTAGTTTGTTTGTTTTTTTAAATTTTCTATTGTATTGCATTATGATAGACTGCCTTAAAACATGTGACATTATATGTTTTGAGTAGGCAGTAATGAGCTAATTATGTCTGGACCATCATCTGATGATGGTAGTGGCAGTGCTGCTGCTTATGTTGTTGCTGTTATTGTTGTTGTTGTTGTGTTCATACTTTCTATTAAGAGAGTGTATAAATTCTGCCTCTGGTATACTCTTTTACTTGTTTCAGTCATTTGACTGCGGCCATGCTGGAGCACCACCTTAATAGTCGAGCAAATTGACCCCAGGACTTATTCTTTGGAAGCCTAGTACTTATTCTGTCGGTCTCTTTTGCCGAACTGCTAAGTTACGGGGACGTAAACACACCACCATCAGTTGTCAAGCGATGGTGAGGGGACAAACACAGACACACAAATACACACACATATATACACATATATACGATAGGTTTCTTTCAGTTTCCGTCTACCAAATCCACTCACAAGGCTTTGGTCGGCCCGAGGCTATAGTAGAAGACACTTGCCCAAGGTGCCACGCAGTGGACTGAACCCGGAACCATGTGGTTGGTAAGCAAGCTACTTACCACACAGCCACTCCTGTGCCTAAAAAAATATGGAACGCTTGTATATTGTTTCAATAATTTGTCTTAGTGTAAAGGCAGTGAGCTGGTAGAAATGTTAGCACACTGGGCGAAATACTAAGCAGTATTTCGTCTGTCTTTACGTTCTGAGTTCAAATTCCGCTGAGGTTGACTTTGTCTTTCATCCTTTCAGGGTCGATAAATTAACTACCAGTTGCATACTGAGATCAATCTAACCGACTGCCCCCCCACCCCAATTTCGGGCCTTGTGCCTAAAGTAGGAAAGAATAATTTGCCTTAGTGTTTGGCTGTGTGAATGTATTGAAAGAATATTTACTGTAATGTTGTTTTATCAAATGAACCATTTTAAACTTTAGCAGCTGATGAAGGAAATGTTCTTTATGTGGCCTGTGTGTTTTCTGTGCTCTGTTTATGTTCTGTTTCTCATTTTGTCAACGTTTTCTTTTGACGTCCTGTGCCCAGATATGCATCTATATATACATGTAGATGTAGGTATGTACATACATGTACATATATATGCATATACTCGCATATTATTTGTATTATATATATATATATATATATATATATATATATAATGCAAGAGAGTTAGGGGTTGAGGATTCAACCCACTAAGGGATAGTATCTATCCAACATACTGCTGGGAGGGTACCCAATTATTGTTATACTAGTGTTATACCAAGTGTAATA
>NC_068983.1:44609184-44617400 GCF_001194135.2 Octopus bimaculoides | reverse complement strand
TCCTGAGCGTGACAGTTGCCAGTACCGCCTGACTGGCCTTGTAGGGTTTTCGAGCGAGATCGTTGCCAGTGCCCCTGGACTGGCTCTTGTGCCGGTGGCACATAAAAGACACCGTTTCGAGCGTGGCCGTTTTCGTGCCGGTGACACGTAAAAGCACCCACTACACTCTCTGAGTGGTTGGCGTTAGGAAGGGCATCCAGCTGTAGAAACTCTGCCAAATTAGATTGGAGCCTGGTGTAGCCATCCGGTTGCACCAGTCCTCAGTCAAATCGTCCAACCCATGCTAGCATGGAAAGCGGACGTTAAACGATGATGATGATGATGATGATATATATATATATCTCTGTGTATGCATTTAATACATATGTATGTGTGTGTTTGAGTGTAAGCAAATATTTTCCTTTATCAAAATATTTTTACACGTTGACCTAGTAATAAGATGTACTTTCTTAATTCTTATTGTATATCATGACTGTTGACGCAGTATTATGTCAGACATCATGTCACGACTAGCACTTGTACATGTGAAGTCATGAAACAGATTCTTTTCTTTTCTGCTGGGCAAAATTACTATACATGTTTGATTCACTGAATTACCTGTTCATTCAAGAACAGTAATCATGACTGAGAATTGCGGACAATTGAACTCTCAAAATTACTTTCAAACAGAAACAGCATGACACTAACATCTTTCTCTCTCTCTCTCTCTCTATATATATATATATATATTACATAGCTGACATCCAACCAGTTAATAGACCTTAAGTTTCTCTCACATTACTCCGGGTTGAATCAAAGCTAATAATAAGACAGTTGCATAGTGTGACTGCAGCATGGGTTTTGACCACCCTATACAGCAGGGGTGGGGAAACTTTTTAGAGTGGCAGGCAAAAATTTCCAATGAAAAAGGTCTGCAGGCGGAGTTCTAACTCATATCTGTGTAAATCTTGTATATAACTATGTATAATTCGATATACATTAATAAAGATAATTTTAACACATTAAATTAATGCGTAACATCTTCATTAATGCTGCCACTGAATTTAGAACATTTATATTACTTATGGAGTATTCTATATTTCTCAGCTAGAGTGTAGTTAGGTCTCAAGAGGGTGGTACAAACCTAGCAATATGTGTTTTATAGTGAAAACAAAAATTTCCATTCAAATGGAACAATTTCTGTACGAGTCTAACCATTTTAAGTCACAGTGGAAAAGTGACCTATGTCACAAATAGGCATATGAATCATCATCATCATCGTCGTTTAACGTCCGCTTTCCATGCTAGTATGGGTTGGACGATTTGACTGAGGACTGGTGAACCGGATGGCTGCACCAGGCTCCAATCTGATCTGGCTGATTGTATAAATTTTATAATAGAAACAGTTATTATATTTCGTACATACGAGTATATCGGCCTTCGAGTGCAATAGAATGTGCTCACGGGCGCAATCGTGCCCGTGGGTGGTGGGGTTCCCCACCCCTACTATACAGTAAACTATATTGGTTGCCATACGCCTTTAAATGTGATATACTTTCAACAAATCCCTGTGTCCGCTTTGACTTGGTTTTTTCATAACGTTCAGAAAAATTGTTTTTTTTCCATGAAATTTTCTACAAACACCTTTCAGATGGTGTAGCTTACAACTACATTAAATTAAAAAAACTACTTAAATAAAAAAAAAAATTGGGTTGGTGTATACACACATATCTGCAAAATGAAACTTGTAAACTGAAAAAATAATTATGTGATGTGTATTGTATGTATGTGTACACACCAACCATTTTAAAAACTCAATAATATTTTTTAATCTATACTGTCTGAAAGGTATTTGTTGAAAATTTCATTAAAAAATACCCATTTTCTCTGAAAGTTATGAAGAAACAAAGTCTATTCGTATGAATTATCTGAAAGTCCTCTCCTCACACCTGAAAAAAAAAAAATTCACAGTAAATTCCAAATTAATCGGAATCTATGTCACATGAAGAAAATTTCATTAAAGGATACCCATTTTTCTGAAAATTATGGGGAAGCAAATAGAGGTGGGATCACATATATGTGGGTATGTTGTATTTGACTGGTACTTTATTTCATTGCTGTCAAAAGGCAAAGTTGACCTCAGCAGGATGCGAATTCAGAATGTGAAGAACTGGGACAACTCCCACAAGACAATTTTCCCAAAGTTCAAATGACTCTGCCAGCTCATTGCCTTGAAGATGCTGACAATTATGATTAGTGTGGTGATGGTTCTGGTGCTACTGAGGACATTGATGACAAACGTAATATATCCATCTGATATTTATCATAACTCATACTAGCTAGTTAGATAGTACTAGTTAAAGTAGTGGCATTGGGTAAAGACCCAATTTAGTCATGAATGACCATGGGATTGCACCTAGAAAGTTCCCTTCAGAGGCATAAGTCCAAGCAAGGTTGTCTATGAAAGACCAGCAGTTGCCCATGCATACAAGCCTCTCTTCTTCACACCACCAGTGTTATCCAAGGGAAAGGCAAAGGCCAATACAGCTTGGCACCAGTGACATCGCAACTCATCTCTACAGCTGAGTGAACTGGTACTACGTGCAACAAAGTGTATTGCTCAGATACACAACACATACCTCAGTCCGGAAATCGAGCTCACTACCTCAGGATTCTGAGCCCACCGCTCTAACCACTGAGCCATGCACCTTCATTATAAAACTGATACTCCCACGATTACGACGACGTGGGTTCAAGTTGATCTGATCAACGGAACAGCCTGCTCGTGAAACTAACGTGCAAGTGGCTGAGCACTCCATAGACATGTGTACCCTTAACGTAGTTCTCAGGGAGATTCAGCGTGACACAAAATGTCGGCCCTTTGAACACATTTCTAAATGGAGCGACGTGAAATAGTGTCTTGCTCTAGAACAGGGGTTTTCAAACTTTTTGACTTGCGGACCGCATTATATTTCAGGCTTTACCTTAGGGTAAAATAACATATATTTTCGCATTTATTTATTTAACAATATTTAACAAATAGGTTTATTGTCAATTAAAAGATTTCGATTAAAAAACATATATAAAATCAAATTGCCCATAAAAAGTATTTTCTGTGGTCTGCGGACCACAATTTGAAAACCCCTGCTCTAGAATACAACGTACTGCCGGGTTTCGAACTCACAACCTCATGATCGTTAACCGAATATGCTAACCACTAAACTGAGCAGTGCTGCCTCAAGGCATGAGCACAACGAGCCGATTACCCTAACCACTAAGCTACGCGCCTCAGCAGTGGCATTATATTAGCAATAATTAGCTTACTTATCTCAGGGTTGGATTTAAATTTGAGAAGTTTAAAGGCACTATCATGCTATTAGCTGTCAGAAGTGAAAGTGCTCACTGCCTGCTAGTGACTCCCTCCGCTAATGTTGTATAGCTCTAACATGCAGCTTGCCGAGCTAATGCCTAAATCCAACAGTGTTACACCGTTTAATAAAACATATCTTAGCGAGTACAAACATAACTAAACTAACATCTGTAATCAGTACCAAAACATGTGCGACTTCAATCGAAAACCGATGTAACAAGAAACAAACTATAACTTGAAAAACGATTTAAAAGGAGGCGGGCCTTAAAAAACTCCGAAAATTTTTTTAAAGTTTATATTTGTTTTAATAAATGGTTTGTACATATTTTCACATGTATTTTATTTGATTTTCCCACTTCATTGCTGGTTCTTATGTGGATTTAAAAAATTTCTGAGCTTTTAAATGTTCGCTGAGACCGTCGTAAATGGATAAATGGACTGGGGTTGAAATTTTTTAGTCAAAAAGGAGAAAACGACAAGATAATGTAACTAGGAGCGAGTTACATATTGGACGTATTATGCAAATTACTCCCGGATGTAAACAGCAGCCAGGTACTTGTAATTTCTCTCTCTCTCTCTCTTCCTCCTCCGGTTCTCTTTCTCTCTCCTCCCGCTACTCCTCTGTATTACTAACAGAGCTTCGATTCCCGTAATTTCACAAGAAGCTTTTTAGTGCGAAGATTAGCTTCAACTGTAGTCACGTATGTATAAAAAACATACTTGTGATACGTAAATTTACTCTATTATTATTTT
Organism: Octopus bimaculoides; assembly: GCF_001194135.2. NCBI lineage: Eukaryota > Metazoa > Mollusca > Cephalopoda > Octopoda > Octopodidae > Octopus > Octopus bimaculoides. The sequence continues at coordinate 44,613,298 of NC_068983.1, read as the reverse complement.
GGTATCCTTTCGAATACCATTTTTTAAACTAGTTATATTGTAGCTTAAGCTTATTACAGAAACTTTATCAACTCATGCATTTGTGGAAAAAACAAAATACAAATAGATAAGATAAATAGTAGATATATAGGCCTATATAGATATCAAGATATAGGCATACAAGTAAATTATACATTATGTGAGTTGGCTGTTTATTTTTTTCCAATCTATCCAAGACTACATTATTTAAGAGACTCTTTTCTTTGTTTAAGACGTTAGGGTGTGGTTTGAGCGAGATTCGACTGTTATTTTTAGCAGGTCGAACAACGACGCAAATCTTTCCTGGGAGTTTTTTGTCATTTACAATAGAGACTGCCAATTGGACCTGTTATAATTTGAATATTTGGTGAAGTACAATCAATGACCAGCTTTTTTCATGAGAATTATATTGGTATGTGGTAATTTATTTATTTTTTAATGTTATGTTATTTGCATAATACGCAATATTAATGTTTGTAAGAAAAAAAGAGAGGCAGACAGACAGACAGATATATATATGCGCGATTAATGTCTCGATCGTTTAACTTGGTTTGTTTTGTTTCTCGTAAATAGTAGGAGTGTGCTTGAAGTACTTTGTTGCTATTTTTGGGCCATACTTGATATTAGATCCTTTTAGTAATTAACAACAAGCTGATGTTAGTCGATTTGAAAAACTTGTTCATTATCAAAACTTGTTCGATAATGGAAAGTGCATCGATGAGATCGAACGAATCTGTGATAAAAAAACAAAACAAACCCTGGCATGTGGAATAACTACAGGGAGACTTTGGGAGGTCATAACTTTCAGAAAAATGAATATTTTTTAATAAAATTTTCTACGCATATAGTATTTACTATGTAGAATCCGAATATACAAAAATTTCCGGTGAAAGTCTTTTAGAATGGGGGTGGGGGACAATTTTCGGAAATTCCAACAGAGTCCACTTAAATTCTTCTTAACTTCCAGGAAAATTAATATTAATATTCCTGGAAGTTAAGAAGAATTTAAGTGGACTCTGTTGGAATTTCCGAAAATTGTCCCCCATCCCCATTCTAAAACACTTTCACCGGAAATTTTTGTATATTCGGATTCTACATAGTAAATACTATATGCATAGAAAATTTCATAAAAAAATATTCATTTTTCTGAAAGTTATGACCTCCCAAAGTCTGGGGGGTAAAACCCTGTAGTTATGCCCAAACCCTTTCCGCTTTACATGATATGAGATTATTTTAAAGTATTTGATTAACGAAAGTATTCGATGATGGAATTGTACAGTGCATTACATTGTCTAATGTCTCATATTGTCACTGTAATAAATAAGAAAAGGTAGCTAAATAGAATTATAAACACGAACATTAATTTTTCTAAACACCGAAGCTTTTAAGGCTGTTTAGAACACGACTTCGAGTCAAAACTAAAGATTGCCAGCTTTAAATATCTACGTTCATTAATTAGTAAGGTACATCCACTAATATTTCGTTTTTGTATTTGGCTTGCAAGATTCTTTATGTGAATTCGTGTGTTGAAACATTTTATTGTGTCTGGGGAGAATCATTCTCTTTTAGTGCCTTATTACTTAATACACTCATCAATTCAATTTCTACTCACTTATTTTTATCTGTGGAAATCGAACTGGCGAGTGTGTTAAAAGAGAATGACTCTCCCCAGACACAATAAAATCAGCTGATATTATTTAATCCTTTAATTTTTCTTTATGGCAGGGCCCATAATGTTTTGAAGGGTCTCCCGGACGGTTGGGGGAATGGATGGTAAAAACCACGATTCGTAAACCTGTTCTGAATGCTTGTAACGTAGTAAATTCGGTCAAGTTTTTAAAGCCACCCAGGAGCCAAGCAGCGGTGTTAAACTGGGTGACAAGTTGTGTAATTATCTCCTAAATTTTTACAATTCAGCAGGGAGAGATAATACTGAGATACCTTTAAAAGAGTCTGGCTTTTTTGTTTTTATTTCCCGTACATACAAAGGTCGACTTTATATTGTTTTGGTGGAGGGGCTCCTATTTTGGTTAGGAGACGAGTCAAAACATTTCTAACGGATCAAGTGACTCCGTCAAATTTTTTTATAAGTGACATTACAAGGAACCCTGCATGTAAATTTCTAAAAGAATCCGGTTTTAATTCCTTATAGGATCTCACAATATTATCTTTGCTAAATATATATTTTATATTCTGCGATGCTTGAGTTTGTCAGTCAGTACAATTCAATGTTTTACTTTTAAAATATCTTATTGAACATAACATATTTGAAGCATTTTAATTTGTTTCTTTAGTAAATTTAATGATGTTCGTGTTTTGTATTGTATTCTGGTTCCTGTTTATATTTTCATGCAAGTTTATGGTCATAAATTTAAAGAATCATCATTTTAAGACTATATGTAATCCGAAGGCTTTCTTGGCTATTATTTCTAGCAGGTTGATCGACTTCGCAGATCCCTCGTTGGTTTTGAGTAACCAGTGGTTAGTTTAGGATCAACGAAAATAAAAATTGAAAAGAAAAAAGTTTCCGAAAAACGGTCACGTTTCATTTACATACCACAGATAATAGTTTACAGTAATTAAACATATTTTTCGCCATTTATTAATTAACAGTACATGGCTAAACCACAGTGGCAACAGTTTGTGTAACACCAACATAACAATATCCTCAAGACATTTGAATCTCTCCGAAATTCCAATATAAAAATCATACCATGCTAACCACAAGGTGTCTGCATGTCCCTTCGCTCTGCTAGAAATAGTAGCCAAAATACTTTTCAAATTACATCTTGTTCAAATATATATTTAATTTAAAACAATACTTGCAGTAACGGAACAAGAACTTTTGAAACAATGCTAACACATCAAATGACCCCTATACAATCGTAACGAGCCAACGGCGGAGCCTCGACATTGCTTTTTGATTTGTTAGAAATAGCAGCCAAGTACCCTATCCTTCAGTTTACATCATATCGTCTGAATAAAGCAACAACAAAACTCCAGATGATGATACCTTGTCGAAAGTTAAGAATGCGTACACTCGATGTTTAGGGTTGTTACGCCCGAAAACGGGTGGTGTGCGTATTCTTTACCTCCGCTGATACCTTTCATCATAAGCCTGTTTGATCAAAATTGATCTTGGAGCTAAACAGCAACGATAGTCATACTTAACTTGAATTCAGAGCAGTCCTAACATCATTACAGCATCACCCCTCCGGCAAAGCAGTGTACAAGAGTCGTTACCTATACAACAACTAGGCATTATGTAGATTAGTATTGGGCCTAGGGGGTCCTGGCCGACAGCCTGTGTCCATGGCTGAAAACATCACTGCCTGGATGCATTAATTCATCTTATTTAACTCTCTCTTCGTAGTTTGAAGAGATACGAGGTCAATCTTCGCACACGGAAGTAGGAAAATAAGCCGTCTATGTGTTGTGGCGTAACCTAGGTCTTGGGTATATTGCTACCCAGTATAACTACCTCTGACCCTTAAGTGACTTTCTGTGGCGGAAAACGAAAGATAACCCGTTTATAAACTCTCTTGCCTCTCTCACTCCAACACCTCTGACCACCAAAGCTTTCCTCACTCCATCCGTCTACATAAACCGACGTCTGCTTCTGCTGCCTACCACTTCTGCCTTCATCACCCTCCTTACCATCCGCTCCTCATCTATCCTCTCCATGTGGCCAAACTACCTCAACATTCGTTTATCCATTCTAAAGAATAAGAACGTAGTTCATTAAATATGCCTTTATGGATCTTTTTTAAAACGGGGGCCACATTTTTCATTAACGAAACACTTTGAAACTTGGAACACTGGTAGAATGTGTCATATAAAACATCTTTTTCTTTTAGTCTTCTTAAAAAAAAAAGAAATCCATAAGTTATTCCATGTGAAAGTTGTCGTATTTTTGTAATTTCAACCAATCACTGACGTCCATTCAGCCGATATATATTAAGTGCCGACTACATAAACAAACGATTCTGAAACAATTAACCCTAACCCTTATGGGGTCGATAAATCTAATATGGTTAGGGTTAAAGCAAATTTAAAATGGAAAAAAGCAAATAAAACGAAGGTATGGAGATTAAAT
>NC_068983.1:44602024-44605809 GCF_001194135.2 Octopus bimaculoides | reverse complement strand
TTTATTTAAACGTGTCACGGTCGAAACCAAAATATATATCAAAGATGATATACAAGTAATTACGTTATACTACGAACATTAGTGAATTCGTAAATACCAGTAATGAGACGATAGAAAAAAACAACAACTGTATGAAATGAATAACAAGAGTTATTGTGTGGCATAAAATATGTATGTATATGTGAGAGTGTGAATGCGACATATAAGAACATAATAAAAAGCAGGCCGTAATTCCTGTCTGTTTTTCGTGAGTGGAAAAATCCACTCTAACAGAGGCGAGAATAAAAACCGCTCTTGTTGAGTCGTGTTGACTATGGTTGGAGATGTTGGTAATATGTAGTTCGGTCTCCATGGCCGTATTTGTTCTTTAGTCCAGTTCACCAGTTATAAGTTGGTAGTCCAGAATTCATACTGCGTTTTTTCTTCGTCGGGGGTCACCACTTTAGTAGAAAGTGGGTTATTGCAGCTCAGCGGGCTGCGTGTTCGAATCACGTCGGGGTCACCAGTATAGGAAAGTGGGTTATACTTCTTTAGACGTATACCTGACTTTCCTACTATAAACTTAGAATATAACGGAACGCTGAACTCCAGACTATCAACTTAAACGACACTTTATTTAGGTGGTAAATATATACATCTTTAGTTCTTGGAGCATAGTTGTTGGGACGTTGTTCTGTAGTTGTGAGCGAGCTGTCGAGTGTAAGTCCGAAAGATGTAGAGAGACAGCTTAAATACGTCCATGCTCAATCGCTGGCCAGCGAGAAAGAGAATGAATTGAGTGGGAACGCTTGGTTGTTTAATTCTACGCATGCGCACGGCGTTACTACAAATGAAACTTAATTATTGTTTTTTCTGCTTCAACATTCTTTGGGTATGTCACATAATACCACACTCCATCTCCTCCTCATTTCTTCTTTCCTTTATCTTGTACTTTTTGTTCTCTTTTTCCTTCCTCTATCCTAAATAATCTCTCCAACTCTCCTTCCTGCAGTTGCATTTCCAAATCTTCCTCCACTGGAACATCCGGTATCTTTATTGGTAACTCCACTTTCTTTTTACTTTCCCTTTTTTCTTTCTTCTTACTAACCTCCTTCAGAGTTTCTTTTCTCACTTCTTCTCTCTTCTTTTTCTGCTTCTCTGGCGGGGAACTCATTCCCCCGCTCCTCCTTTTCTTTTTAACCATAGTAAATCCATTCTCTGTTTCTTTTTCTGTTACCATGATCTGGTCCACTCTCTCCTGTCTCTCCACCTGTTCTGCTTGTTGTACTCTTTGGGTGCACCACGCCTTCATGTGGCTCCTCTCTCCACATGTGAAACATATCGGCGGCTTTCCCTCTACACTGACTCTCAATCTTACATCTTCTGGCAGCACAATCTCGTCCACTACACCGTTCAAATCCTAAGTAGTTGCCTGTATTGTCAATTCGATACCATATCCTCAGTAGTTTACTTTCTGGGTCCTGGTAGCCTTCAAAATCTTCCCACCCTTCATATTATGTTATTGCTGTCATCAGTCCTTCTTCCTTTAATTCGGGTGGCACCCTACCCACCCGCACTTTGGCCACACGTTTGCCGCAGTACGAAGGCAGGAGCACCCATTCTTCTGACCTTATAGCCTCTGTGGAGTGCTTTATTACTTCCTCCTCTATTGTGAAGCGCACCTCCACAGTGGCGTATTTTCTCCCTCATGTAATGTCAGTTGTAAGTTTTTTCAATTCTTTGATACACTCCTCTATGGCTTCTATCAGTGCAACCCCTATTTTTCTTGTAGCTGTCTTCATAGTTTTGAATATCACAATTTTTCTTAACACAAAGTCCGAAATCTCTTCAGGTAGCGTTAATTTCAGAGTGTTACCTTCTTTTGAGATTAATCTTTTACTCTCCTTCATCTCTCCAGGCTCCACTTTTATCTCGTGGACCTCCAACTCTTGCACGTCTACTCCTCTGCTCGTTGCGGCCGCATAATTTGGGCCTCCCTCCTGCATCTTCATTTTCCCACAATGAGGAACAAAACAACAATTAACAAATTAACAACAGCAGCAGTTCTAACAAGTTCCACCTCGGTGGAATTTGAACTCAGAACGTAACAGCAGACGAAATACCGCTAAGTATTTCGCCCGGCGTGCTAATGTTTCTGCCAGCTCGCCGCCTTAGGGCCAACATATATTAGTATAGCATAAGATGTGTGCTCCCCCGCCAGCTTTTTGTAAAAAAGCAAAAAAAAAAAAATGAAAATTTTCGGAGATATATTTTAAATAGTGGATATTTGAGTTATAATGGAATTTGAAAATTTTTTGGAGTTGGGAGACGTTTCGGATTATTCATACAGATATTGATTTTTTGTTTCCTCATACGTTTTCATGTCTCTCCTCTGCTATCGGGCAAACCTATACTCAAATATATTTAGCCATGACTATTCCATCTCTAAAGATTGTAGGGTGTGACATGTGGGAAATTTTGGGTGCCAAAATATGTTGGTATAATGACAGCTGTGTGCTACCCCGCTAGCTTTGTTAAATTTATATGGAAATGACTCGAGGAAGTGGACTAATATAATGAAATTATTTTGCGCCTTGGTGCATCATCAGGTACCGTATTGACCAGTTTTTACATCCAAAGATAATGCAACAGCAGAAAATGATGCAGTACTTGCAATGTAATGCTTTCAAACGGGTTAAAGGAATAAAACAAGAAATCAGAAGTTACTCATTTTGTTCCGGTTGCGAATTTTTTTCTCCACAAGAGTTCTGGAACCCAGCAATGAACTCATTTGCATACAGCCAATTAGAGCTCACCTTGACCTTGTTGTCGCCATTCAGCTCTCAGATTATGCCTAGACGTAAAGCCCAACATAATATTTGTGAATGTGTTGAAGACATCCAATCTCTTGGTAAAGCATATTCTTATTTCTTTACTACCTACAAGGGGCTAAACATAGAGGGGACAAACAAGGACAGACAAACGGATTGAGTCGAGTATATCGACCGCAGTGCGTAACTGGTACTTATTTAATCGACCCCGAAAGGATGAAAGGCAAAGTCGACCTCGGCGGAATTTGAACTCAGAACGTAACGGCAGACGAAATACCGCTAAGTATTTCGCCCGGGGTGCTAACGTTTCTGCCAGCTCGCCGCCTTTTCTCTTGGTAAAACAGATTCTACCAAGTAAACTCAAGACAAAAAACAGTGTTGTAAGTCAACCGATCGCTAAGTTATGCCTAATTTCAACGATCGCTAAGTTAAATACTATAAACAAAGTAACAAAGAATATTTTAAATCAGTTATTAACTGGCAACAAGATTTGTACATAATTGTATACGAGGGAATGCTGGAAAGATATATATCTGTGTGTGTGTGTGTGTATGATGGGGTGCTGAAAATTTTTTGGCTTTAAGGGTCTCGAGAAGGGCATGGTTGGAGACCAACTTTCCGAGTTCTTTCACAGGGCTTAGAAAAACTGAAGGACCGCTGCTGCTGTGTGTGAATCTGAGAGGGAAATGTGTTGAATAAAATCATAATTAACTGATTCTCCTGTATGTTCTTTTATCCAAACCCAGGGACTTTTCGGCACCCTCTCATGATGGCATTACACGTGAAAAAAACAAAAACAAAGTAACCTTTTTATTCAATTTCTTAAACAAGGTCAATGAAAGTCAGTCATTTGTTGATAGTACATGGAATGTACAGATTAAATACACCTTACATAATATCATGACGTATGTATATTCAGTATCTTTAATGTTGATGATTAAGGCGAATATTTCAACCGACGGCACAGAGAAATCT
>NC_068983.1:44598529-44601631 GCF_001194135.2 Octopus bimaculoides | reverse complement strand
TTATTGAGCGAAAACACCACAAAGCTCCGACAGGGAATGGTGGCGAACCCTGCTGTACTCTTTCACCACAACTTTCTCTCATTCTTTCTTCCTGTTTCTGTTGTGCCTGTATTTCAAAGGGTCAGCCTTGTCACACTGTGTCAGGCTGAATATCCCTGAGAACTACGTTAAGGGTACACGTGTCTGTGGAGTGCTCAGCCACTTGCACGTTAATTTCACGAGCAGGCTGTTCCGTTGATCGGATCAACTGGAACCCGCGTCGTCGTAACCGACTGAGTGCCAACCACATATAGATATACATATACTTACATAAATATACATACACACACATAAACACATGTATACATAGATACAAGCGATTCAGAAAATTAAAGAAATAAAAATATTTTTATGGAAATTTCCGAAGAAAGACTTCCACTTTTCGTGTATGGTTATCGAAAGACTGCTGGCGTTTTTGTAGTTGCACATAGTGTCAATAAACTCTTGAGGTGGGTTACCAACAGCATCCTGCTGGATTAATAATTGTGCTAAATGTTGCTTCTTTACGCATAGGCTTGGGAACAGTGAGTGTGCTTGCATCCACTAAAATTTCAGGAGTAAGGTTGGGGGTGTGTGTGTTCAATATCAAAATTTGCAATCATCCTATTTTACAGAAAAAGGATTTTTTTTTTTTTTTTTTTTGAATACCCTGTAAAACTTCATTGACAAAGTGAATGGGCATAAAAACATTTTTGGACAGATTTGAAACATTTCCGTTATTAGATCTGACTCGATTGAGGTACAAATATAATAATAATAATAATTATACAGTTGTCATTATCATCATCATCATTGTCATCATCGTTTAACGTCTGTTTTCCATGTTGGCATGGGTTGGACTGTTTGACGGGATTTGTATTCTGTCGGTGGAGTTATTTAAAATCGAGTAGGGGAATCCGAGTGTGTGCGCTAGTTTATATAGGGCGAGGTGGTGAGGAGGAGGAGGAGGAGGAAGTGTTGGCGAAGCAAGTGGTAATCAAAACAGAGAGAGAGAGGGGGGGCAGAGTTAGGGTGGTCAGGGTAAGAACACGAGGGAGAAAAATATTCTTTTGAGATTTTGAGTAACATTATTCAATGAAACAGTAAATGCTGATAATATCGAAAAAGAAATGAAAAATCTTAGAATTTTCGGTCAGCCAATCTGTGACAAAATTAGAGAAATATATATATATAATAATATAAATAATATATATATATATGCATATATACATACATACATGTACATACTTACATATATATGTATATACACATGCATATATGGGTACAGGACATCAAAAAATGTAAACAACATGAAATACAAAAACATGGAAAATGAACTTTTTTGTGAACAATGAAAGAAACAAATAGAAAAACGAGGCAGGAAACATAAAGAAGAATCCCTTCATCAGTTGTCCACTGTTTTATCTACTCCACATTTCGAGTGTTTGGACAAGATCCGTCTTCATCAAAACAGTCGCTCCTGCAAAGTAAATTAAATAAAATTTGGGATTTGCGGAGGGTCGAAGTTGATAACAAAAACAGGACAGTTAAAACAAACAGTAAAGGCTGTTAAGCCATAACGAGTTGAAGTGGTGAACACTGGAGAAACAAGCTTTGACAGGAGACAGACAAAAATGCATGCTATCCCTTGTAGCTTCATCAAATGACTCAAATCAGCGACCTTTCATAATATGCTAGCTACATTGATCAGAAGAGACCATAGTCAGATGGAGCAATGCCTGGACTAGAGGCAGGGTGCAGCAGAACTTCCATACCATCCAATTCTTCAATCTTGTTGCTGGTCTTTCTGGTGGTATGTGGCTTTGCATTGTCTTGTTGAAACAAAGCATGTTTTTGACGAACAAGTCTTGGGTATTTATCAACAGTGAGTCACCATTAAACATGACATGAACTGAATGAACACACACGTCAGGAAAATATATAAAAAAAAGTATTATTTTAACACGGCGCATGAAAGATAAAAGTAAAACATACTTGTAGCTTTAACCTAAGTACTCACCATAAGTGCAGATCTTAACATTAACCAAAACTCTTTTTAAATAATGCGTTCCTTTGCATATTCAAAACAAGCAAACAAATGGCTATACACAATACATACACCTTATCTTGTACATCACCACCAACCCCAGTGGGTAGTCTAGTTCACTGGTAATTCTAATGTATCTGCCCCACTTGCTGTCACCATTGTGCACATGGTCTTCACACAATACCACATGTATATATACACACATACTCATGCACCTAAACATATATACTCACACACTTACACACCCACCCACACATACACACACTTACACACCCACCCACACATACACACACTTATATGTTTATAAGAAACATTTATTGGATTTTTAGCCAAGAATCAAAACCTAAGCCTTGGATTTTCATGAGAGATACTGTCCTTTGTTTTAGGCATTAGTACTAGGAAATTTATGAGGTTGCCTGTCACTCTTATCTTAGTTAATTGAGCATTTTTTGGCCAACTGGAGACTAACATAGATAAGACAAATTACATTCTTTTATTGTCCAACATACATTCAGCTTTTCTCATAGGTATAAATAAGAACCCACAAGGAATATCTACAGTCAGTATTTTTTTGTGTTTCACCTTCTTGAAAGCAGCTTTGCCTAACAGACATCTAAGGGTACCGTGAGCTTCATTTCTCTCATTCTGCTTGTGCCACTAAACTGCTGACTATTACTCTAGCCCTGTATACTGACCCTATGTGCAAATAAAATCTGTAAGCAATATTTTCTTTTCCATATTGATTATTATACTGTCTCACAGAGTTTGAACAATTTAAGTGCAACATAACCTGTTACATGAATACATACATACATATTCTTCCTCTGCTCTCTCCCACTTGGTTTTAATATGTTGCCACATTTGTAATATGTCTTTTTTTATACATTTTTTCGTGCAGCTGAAGATTGCTCTTCATATTGCATTTAAGGTAATGCTCACATTACTTAAATAAATTGAAGTAGCATGAAACGTGCGTACTGCAATCACTTTTGAAATCCGTGTTGCTTATTATTTGAATACATACATACATATTCTTC
>NC_068983.1:44595969-44598238 GCF_001194135.2 Octopus bimaculoides | reverse complement strand
TATATTAGTATGACGCTCGGGAATACGGAAAGTCTTTGACGTTTCGAGCTACGCTCTTCAACAGAAAGAATACGGAGACAAGGAGAAAAACACGGAGAAAAAAGGATGATAAAGGAGGTTTACAAAAGTGGAAAAGTTCAAAAGTTTTTTAGACGTCGTGGTATATTGAAGCGATTTCCAATCAGAAGATGGGTCCAGTGTAATCCGTGGGTAGGAGAGGTGCGGCCGGAGGGTATAAAGTTCAGAATCAAACAGTCCAGATCCAGAAGGAAAGAAGGTAGAATCCAAAAGTTGGTAGTGTGTGATGAGAGGAGACAGGATTAGCTGGTGCGACCACGTGAGCGTGTATTATATGTGGGAGAATATACAAAAAATAACAACAGACGAGGACAGGTGGTGTAAATAACAAAAGTATATATTAGTAGTGACAATGATTTGGTAGCAACCGAATAATTGTCACATATTATATTACAGATAAATTCCTTTATTTACATAATATCGAGGTCTCATTCATTCTTTTGTTGTCATACTCAGTCACAATCTCTATATTATCAATATTCTATTTCAGAAATATGGCTGGCTACATAAGAAATTGTGTTAATAGCATTTTCAAGAAGCATAAACCAAATGGGTCAGTATTGTAATTAAATCCTCTTTCCGCTTCATCTTTTTTGTCTTCTTCACTGTAGCTTGTTTTGGTTAAGACTTTTAAAAACTAACCATGAGGTAGGCCTTGTAACATCCCTTATCAGTCCAAAAGACTTATTTCATATTGTCAATTCATATTGATGTATTGAATCAATTGAAATAATTGTAGGTCTTGTCAGTGTATTAATACATTTTTATTAATCTTATCTCCATCTTCTCTCTTGGTTTTTATAATAATAATAATAATAATAATAATAATATATGTATGTGCCTATATTATAAGGTATTCAACCAGTCTAATCTTGGATATTTCTATCCCTCTGAGGTTTATATACCCTCACTTGTACTTTAATACAGTACCTAGGTTTCGGACTCTTCAAATACGTTTGTCAACGTAAAATTGATTACAATTCTATATTTAAGAGATGAGGAATTATGTACATTATTTACATTATTTACAATTGACTGATATTTGTCCTCATCTTGTTTGTTGTTAACACAACATTTCGGCTGATATACCTTCCAGCCTTCATCAGGTGTCTTGGGGAAATTTTGAACCTGGGTTTTCATTCCTAAGGTATTTTTCGATGTTGTTGTTATTATTATTATTATTATTATTATTATTATTATTCAGGTCACTGCCTGGAATCAAACTCAGAATCTTAGGGTTAGTAGCCCGTGCTCCTAACCACCATGGGCATATGGTGTAGTAGTTAAGAGCGCGGGCTACTAATCCCAAGATTCCAAGTTCAATTCCAGGCAGTGATCTTAATAATAATAATAATAATGATAATAATAATAATAATAATAAATTCGTTTTATTGGCCACAAGGGCTAATATCAATTAAAAACATATAAGGACAAAGACAGGACGAAGGTTAATAATAATAATAATAATAATAAAAACAACATCGAAAAATACCTTAGGAACGAGAACCCAAGTTTGAAATTTCCCCAAGACACCTGATGAAGGCTGGAGGGTATATCAACCGAAACGTTAACAACAAACAAGATGAGGACAAATATCCATCAATTGTAAATAATGTAAAATTGATTAGTCTTCATCAGCTGGATTTACCTGGACAATATTTCAAATGTTGCTACATCAATACCAGTATACTATAGCATTGTAAATGTATCAACTGCTGTTTCCAGTAGATATTGGTGCCTTGTTGTGCCACTACTCTATATTTATACTTCCACCTTTATGGTGCTTTATTCTACTGGAAAGTAATACATTTGTATTGCAATATTTTATTTTTCATTGAAAATTTTTTCACTGTTCTTGGTCTGTTAATGGCTAAGTATTCAGGCAAGTATACTGGCATTGATGTACCAAAATTTGAAGAGTCTGAAACCTATGTACTGGGTTATACAATTCTGGGTTGTCCATTTCTCTAATATTCTTCCTAGAGGTAAGACAAATTTTTCATGTTTGTTGCACTCACATGTCTTCGCCAGTATATATACAGTGAAGCTTTACTATTGTGTCGTAAATGTATCGACTGCTATTTCCAGTAAATATTGGTGCCTTGTACCACTACTCTATATTTATACTTCTACCTTTACAGTGCTTTATTTTACTGGAAAGTAGTACATTTGTATTGCAGTATTTTATATA
>NC_068983.1:44595189-44595655 GCF_001194135.2 Octopus bimaculoides | reverse complement strand
GTTAAATGCTATGGCCAGTAATAGAGTGTCTATTGGTCACACTATGGCCATAATATTTAACGTCTAAAAAAAATATATGACTGCCCTAATGTTTAAGAGTATGCTTCTTTCTCAGATATATGAACTACCGAGCGGGATCACTACCAGAGCAGCGGTCTCGCTCCTGTGCTGGTGGTACGTTAAAAGCACCATTTGAGTGCGATCGTTTCCAGCTTTGCCTTACTAGCACTTGTGCCAGTGGCATGTGAACAAAACATTGGACTGAATCCTGTGCAGGTGGCACATAAAAAACACCATTTGAGCATGGCCGTTGCCAGTACCGCCAGACTGGCCCTTGTGCCGGTGGCATGTAAAAAACACCCACTACACTCTCAGATTGGTTGGCATTAGGAAGGGCATTCGGCTGTAGAAACTTCGCCAGATCAGATTGAAGTCTGGTGTAGCCATCTGGTTCGCCAGTCCCCAG
>NC_068983.1:44592527-44595089 GCF_001194135.2 Octopus bimaculoides | reverse complement strand
GTGCTCCAGCATGGCTGCAGTCAAATGATTGAAACAAGTAAAAGAGTATTATGATCATTTTCTGAATCACTTTCACTAGATTCGCGCACACCATCACTTGTAGTCGCAATTGCTGATTCACAAGCACTCATAGACAGACTTTTAGATTTCTTTTTAAAAAACAAATCTCGAGTTATTTGTTTAGAAGAAGCTTTTTTTTCGTTCACTATAAATTTCTCAGTAACATGCAAAAACATTTGTTATGGTAGTAGAAGCTTTTGCACTTCATTCAAAATTTGGATCTTGTGCTTGAAAAATGAAACTCATATACTTGGCGTCTCGTAAAGTGAGGTAAACCTCATCACCATCATCATCATCATCGTTTGACGTCCACCTTCTATGCTAGCATGGGTTGGATGATTTGACTGAGGACTGACGAACCAGATGGCTACACCAGGCTCCAATCAGATTTGGCAGAGTTTTTACAGCTGGATGCCCTTCCTAACGCCAACCACTCAGAGAGTGTAGTAGGTGTTTTTACATGTCACCGGCACGAAGGCCAGTCAGGCAGTACTGGCAACGGCCACGCTCAAATGGTGTATTTTACGTGCCACCTGCACAGGAGCCAGTCCAGTGGCACTGGCAACGATCTCGCTCGGATGACTTTTCACGTGCCACCGGCACAAGTGCCAGGAACGCAAAGCTGCAGCACAAGTGCCAGGAAGGCGACGCTGGTAATGATTACACTCGAATGGTGGTGCCATCACGATTTCACCTTTGCTTGCCCCAACAGGTCTTCGCAAGCAGAGTTTAGTGTCCAATGGAGGAGACGTTGGCATGGGGGCTAGTCATCGAATTTAGTTTGATTTCGATTTCACTTGTATATACTTAATTATCTATGACAATAATTTAGAAGTTATGGAAAATTTAGCTGTTATTTCTACCAGGTTGAACTGTTATGTAAATGTTCTCTCATGGCTCATTGTTATTGCTGGTGTTGGTGAGTAGCCTTACAGTTATGAACTGATCAACATCTTTGCCACTGTGAATATTTGCAGTTTAGCCCTTTAGCATTTAAGTCAGCCATATCTGGCCTAATTATTTTACCTGCTTTGTGTTCAGGTCATCAAGATCTGGCCTGTTACACCTAGCCTGTAACATCATTGTAAAAATAAGCAATCACATGACTGAAATCTAAAAGCTACGTGACAATGCATGATTAATTCAAGACGATACCTTTTGCCTTTTACTTGTTTAGGTCATTAGACTGCGACCATGCTGGGGCATTGCCTTGAACAATTTGTTTTAGTCAAATGAACCGATCCCACTACTTATTTCTTGTTGAGCCCAGTACTTATTCTATCGGCCTCTTTTGCTGAATAGCTAAGTTACGGGAATGTAAACACACCAATACTGATTGTCAAGCAGTAGTTAGGGAGCAAACACACACACATATACATACATATATATAAAGGTTACGAAGGGTATTGGAGTCAACCAAACCCTAAAGATACAGGTAATACCGAGTAAGTGCTGTATACCGACTAGTTTTGCCCCTGACGTGGTTGCAACACGAGTGGGGAATATAACATGGGTCGTGTATTAGCGTGTGTATATATATATATATAAAAAAGAATGAGATAAAGAGACCAATGGCATAAGTAAAATTATATTATATTTTATATATGTGTGTGTGTGTGTGTGTGTGTGTGTGTGTGTGTGTGTGTGTAACTACATGTGGATTGCTGGCGATTTTTTTCCTCTGTCTTTCCTTTCTCTTGGACATTCCTCTGGCTCCTGCTTTGCTCAAAATGTAAAACTACCTTTCTTTCCTTCCCTGAGCATTTTATTAATACTTTGCATGTACCATGTCCTCGTGTTGTTTTTTCTTCGTGTTTTTTTTTTTGTTTTCTTAATCATATATATATATATGTATGTGTTTATGTATGTGTGTGTGTATGTATATATATATGTATGTATGTATGTATATGTATGTGTGTATAAATATGTGTGTGTGTGTGTACATATATATATATATATATATAACAATAACAGTTTTTTAAGTTAAAATCTATATAAAAATATGTTTAAAAGACAACAGATTAACAAAAATCTGATGGAAGGAAGTTTTGTGTAAGTGCTTTCACTATCTTCAGCTTTTCAACTAACATTAATTATAATTACATCCATTATTATTTCATTTTTTAACTTCTATTTTATTTGTTTCAGAGTGCTTATTTAATAAGTAGTTTAAGATGGATTGAAATAAAGTTTAATAACAGTGTACAGTTGAACTTTAAACAAAGTGCACCAATAGTAAGTTGTTTTATTTGATATTTCAAGATTAGAAGTCTTTTGCTTTCATTACTTTTTTACTTTTTTTTCTCCTTACTTTTATTTTAACAGGCATGACAGTGTGGTATGAAGTTTGCTTCCCAACCACATGGTCTCAGGTTCAGTCCCACTGAATGGCACCTTGGTCAAGTGTCTTCTACTACAGCCTCAGGCTAACCAAATTTTTGTGAGTGGATTTGGTAGATGGAAACTGAAGAAGCTTGTCATATATATATATATATATATATA
>NC_068983.1:44575555-44591646 GCF_001194135.2 Octopus bimaculoides | reverse complement strand
ACACACACACACACACACACACACACACACACACACACACACACACACACACACATGCTTAAATTCTAGGCAGCTGTAATGATTGTTTTGCAAAAATCCCACTCCTTTATTGATAGGCCTTGTAGTTTCATATTGATCCCAAGATACTTTTCACACACACATAATGTATGTATAGGTGTGTGTGTGTGTGTGTGCATGGATTGTGTATATGAATGTGTATATATATATGGATTATGCATATATATATATGTATGTATGTATATTATATGGATTATGCATATATATGTATATCATCATCATCGTTTAACGTCCGCTTTCCATGCTGGCATGGGTTGGATGGTTTCACTGAGGCCTGGTGAACCAGATGGCTGCACCAGACTCCAATCTGATCTGGCAGAGTTTCTATGGCTGGATGCCCTTCCTAACGCTAACCACTCCGAGAGTGTAGTGGGTGCTTTTACGTGCCACTGGCATGATGGCCACTCAGGTGGTACTGGCAATGGCCATGCTTGAATAGTGTTGATTATGTATATATATATATATCTATAAAAATTAGTGTACATTTATGCACAAAGAGGCGAGCCTTAACAGGTTGCCTAACATACTAGAAAGAACAGTCAAAAAGTTCAAACCACAGTCAAGAGCAATTTCGAAGGGAATGAAAAATAAAAACAGTTACCATGTTTTACAGCCAGACCTCAGGTTTCAAACTTTAATTAGCAAATAAAATAATTTGCAAGGAAAAGTCTCATCAGTGGATACACCAAAACAAACATATAAATTAGAGACCAAATAAATTGTGCCTCATCCTTATATATTATAATTTTTCAAATTTACCGTGCAAGTGCAGTTTCAGTCGGCAGCAAATAAAAATTCCGATTAAACTTCAGAAATTGCTAAAATCATTTCTTAAAATTAATATAGGGTAGGAAAAATTATAGAATTTTTTCTATCAATGGCTTAGTGGATTGTGTATGTGTGTTCGCTTTTGTTTATATATCTCGAGCTTCTTCTAATTCATTCATAAAACTCTAACCAGTTCAATCTGCAAGGATATTACAGTGAAGACCATGAAGAAACTACACCAGTATTATGGCAAAGGCTGTAAATGCGACAGTTGCTAACTGATGTAGTGGAAACATGTACATCATTAATAAGTTGTATTTAAATCATATTGTAAATTGAATTCATGAAATGCTATGTCATCATACTTATTATTATTATTTTCACACGCACACACACACATTCTACTTGTGTTATAATGCAGATAGTACAAGAATTTATTTTACATGTTAGAACTTTCAAACTGCAATTTTGTTTTTGTTTTGTTTATACAGCAAAAAATACATTACTGATATTCTTCGGAAAAAAAGTCATGAACCTGGATGTTATCTCATTCAATGGAACGTTGTCCATCCATTTCATTACCATATTGCTCGTCTTAACCCAAAATTTAACAGCAAAAATGCAAATGAAGAAGAAATATTGTATGAAATCATTGACTATTCTCAAAAGAAATATAAAGAAGCATTTCCTTCTAGCACAAATCTTTTGGAATATATCAAAAGTAGTAAAGCAAGCCAAATGTTGAAACCTGATAAATTTGGTAAGTTTATTTTGTGGAAGTTTTCTTTATATTCAATACTTTAACTAAGGGAGAACAGTGAACTAATGTACAAGAGTAGTTTTATAGATTACTAGCTGTAAATAGAGGACTATTCAAGAATTAGGCAAATAATCTTCTCATAAATTATGATTTGGAAAAAACAAAAAACAAGAAAGACCAAGTACTGCAAATTTTTTCAGCCATCAAATAAAATAACTTTATCAACATTGATGAGGTCAGAAGAAGAACAGACCAATGCCCAGTGTCCATCAGTATGTGTTAGCCCTGAGTTGGCTGGGGCTTGTTGTAAGACTCTCAATAAAGATATTTGCTAATTAAGTCCTTAAGTGGCACTCTGATGGGCAATGATGCAGGGGATGTCCCAAGATATACTAGCACCAGATGATTGACAGGGGCCTTCCATTGGTAAACTTATGAAGGAATGGCTTAAGATGTTTTGTTACGAACCTGGGTCAGGCACTTTATACTGCCTTGTGTCAGTTCACATGACTATCATGAATAGGTACCAGGTCACCTGGGAATTTTATCTGCAGCAATTGTTGTCTTGTTTATTTTATTGGTTTTATTTGTAAAGTCCAAGCAGTAAAGTCAGTCTCCGTGTGAATGGTTGTAATTTGGACAGAACTAAATACAACTGAATATTTTTGATTAATGCACCTATTTTGTGAAGCAAACTACTTCATCACATGACTGTTTGCATTACCCCAAAAATGGGCAACCACATGTACAACATGTAAATATATATTTTTCTTGGTTTGCCTTGAGCTCTCAACTCCTGATGGAGTTGTTGAGACACTCATAACATATGATGTCATAACATATGATGTTTTAAACCTAGTGATGCAAGCATGGCTATAGGCACAAGCATCTCTGTTGTTAAGATGTTTGCTTCCCAACAACATGGTTTTGGGTTCAGTGCCACTGCATGGTACCTTGAGCAAGTGTTTTCTGTAGCTCTAGGCCAACCAAAGATTTGGGAGTGAATGTGGTTGGCAGAAACTTAAAGGAACATGTTGTATACTGATATGAGTGCATGTGTCCCCTTCTTAAAGTAAATTTCTTCCTTTCTGTATTCTTTTGTCTCTGCAGCTCCTTCAAATCTGTTGCTATGTAAACCTGAAAATTATACTGGAATACAAGAATCAGTGACAAAACACTCACAACCTGATATACTTTCTCAGTCAGATATTCTTTTCCAAACAGAACAAGGTAAACAAAGTCTTTTTTAAATCTTTTTTTTTTTTGTTATTTTTTTTGTTTTAAATTCGTTCATAAGATAGGCGCAGGAGTGGCTGTGTGGTAGGTAGCTTGCATACCAACCACATAGTTCTGGGTTCAGTCCCACTGCGTGGTACCTTGGGCAAGTGTCTTCTACTATAGCCTCGGGCCAACCAAAGCCTTGTGAGTGGATTTTGTAGACGGAAACTGAAAGAAGCCTGTCGTATATATGTATATACATATGTGTGTGTGTGTATATGTTTGTGTGTCTGTGTTTGTTCCCCCAACGTCGCTTGACAACCGATGGTGGTGTGTTTCCGTCCCCATAACTTAGCGGTTCAGCAAAAGGAACCAATAATATAAGTACTAGTCTTACAAAGAATAAGTTCTGGGGTTGATTTGCTCGACTAAAGACGGTGCTCCAGCATGGCCACAGTCAAATAACTGAAACAAGTAAAAGAGTAAAGAGTAAAAGAGAGTAAGATATTCAGATGAGAAAGGAATACTACTCATAAACATATGTACGTCTTATTTCAAACTTGTGATATTCTTGTCTACTCCAGGCACAAGGCCAGAAACTTTTGGGGAGGGGACCAGTCGATTAGATTGAACCCAACTGGTATGCAATTGGTACTTAATTTATTGACCCTGAAAGGATGAAAAGCAAAGTCGACCTTGGCAGAATTTGAACTCAGAACGTAAAGCCCTGTCAACAGTGCAGATTGAGCAACTGGATTTAAGAGGGGGAAGGCAGAGACTTGAAGATGATCCTAAGTCTGAATGTGCTGCAACTGTCAACATTGAGGGAAAAATAGATCGTGTTCTCCATTTGATGATGGATGACAGGCAATTGACTATAAATTACATGGCCAATGCTATTAATATGTCTCATGAAACAGTTGAGAATATTCTACACTATGAACTTGGCAAGATGACGGTTTCTCCTTGGTAGGTGCCATGTTTTCTGACACTTGAAATCTCATTTGGTCACATTCCATGATAATATCTTGATCAGCTTATGAATTTTTCAGATGATCCTTGTTATGTCTTGCAAGTCACTTGGTCACCCTGCCAGTGCTGGTGCCATGTAGAAAGCATCCAGTCTACATTGTAAAATGGTTAGCATTTGGAAAGGTATCCAGCTGTAAAAAAAAAAAACATGCCAAAACTGACCTTGCCTCTACTGGTGCCATGTAAAAAGCACTCAGGCCACTCTGTGGAGTGGCTGGTAATCAGAAAGGCATCCAACTGTAAAAATCATGCCAAAAACGACAGGGAAGCATGGTGCAGTCTTCTGCCTAGCTAGTGCTTGCCAACCTATGCCAGCAGGGAAGCCTGGTGCAGTCTTCTGCCTAGCTAGTGCTTGCCAACCTATGCCAGCACTTGTTAAACCGTCTAACCTATGCCAGCACCTGTCAAACTGTCTAACCTATGCCAGCACCTGACAAACTGTCTAACCTATGCCAGCACTTGTCAAACCGTCTAACCTATACTAGCACCTGTCAAACCGTCTAACCTATGCCAGTGCCTGTCAAACTGTCTAACCTATGCCAGCACCTGTCAAACCGTCCAACCTATGCCAGCACCTGTCAAACTGCCCAACCTATGGCAGCATGGAAATCAGTTGTTAAATGATGATGATATATGGTTGGTTAGTCCACATTACTCCATAAGGAGCATACGGTCAGTTTTCCTGATTTCTTTGGCATATATATATTCCTCCCAGGACAGGACACCGGTATGTTGTAGGATTACCCCCTTTTACTAGATCAGTGGACTGGAGTAATGTGAAATGAAGTGTTTTGATCAAGAACACAACACAGCCCGGTCCAGGAATTGAAACCACAATCTTATGATCATGAGTCCAACACCCTAACCACTAAGCCATGCACCTCCACACACACACACACACACACACACACACACACACACACACACATATGTAAGTGTGCCTTTGTCGTTGCATATGCATCCCACCACTGCTTGATAACTGGTGATGGTTTGTTTATGTCCTCATAACCTAACAGTTTGGCAAACAAGACTGATGAATAAGTACAAGACTTAGAAAATAAGTACGAAGGTTGATCTGTTTGACTAAAACTCCAGCATTACCCCACAGTCCAGTAATAGAAATAATAAATAATTAATAAATAACTGCCAGTTTAAATAATGATTTTTTTTGTTCATTTTTGCATATCCGTTTTATTTTCCCCAGCTGTTATTGGAAGTGGTGTGTTCACTGATGTAAAGGTTGGTGTTTATAAAGGAAATGGAAATAAACCTGTGGCTGTTAAGCAATTGAAAGACTTTTCAGATTCTCCATACTATTTACAGGTTTGCATTACTATTTCCTTTTCAAGCAACAAAAAAAAAAAAAGAAAAAAAAGAGAAAATTCTGTGCATGTTCTTCTTTGTGCTTCTACTTAAAATTCAAACTTTCGATCTCAATTTTGTTGTAGGGTGAGTCATTCTCTTTTAGTGCCTTAATATTTAACACAATCACCAGTAAAGTTTCCACTTATAAGAATTGGATGAGATATGACGGCTCGGCCGGCTCTCCCCAGTTCTTATATTAATCATTAAATCCAGAAATACAACACAAGGGATAACGGTAACAACAGATCAATAGTTTATTCTAGGTTGGTGTAGAGCCATTTCGTTCCTGGGTGAATAGACATGCCGCTAGAATACCAAAGAAGCTTCGACCACATGTCGGGATCGAGTTGTGAGAGCCTGGAAGAACGTCCTGTCATGACGGCTGCTGGATGGATAAGAGAGCGAACGCTATTTCTTTCTCTCCACCTGTTGCATTGTGCATGCGTGCTCAGGTACTTCCGCTGACGGCAAGTCCCTTACACATGCGCAATGGCACTTCCCAAGATGGCGGCCACACGTGCCACTACACACTCATTTACCTATTTATTTTTCCTAAAATTTTTGTTGCATCTTGCAACCTTTTCAATAGTTATTGACTCTGTCCGTAATGGTGAATGTGTTAAATAATAAGGCACTAAAAGAGAATGACTCTCCCCAGACACAACAAAATATGCCTCAACACACAAACTCACATAAAGAATCTTGCAAACCAAGTCCAAAAACGAAATTTTAATCTGAAGTTTATCTAGAAATAATTATCTCTCTTATAATAAGAGGCTGCCAAGATATGTTATGCTTTATCTTTTTTAGTTTTTATTTGTTTACTTTTTTTTCAAAACTAACATTAAAAGAAATTCCTGACTCACAGAAACACATCACTAGAAGACAGGGGCAGACTGAGAGGATTAAGGGTCCTCCGGCATAGCTAAATACTGAGCCCCTTTGAATTTTTTTTTTTAGTAGAGTTAACATGTAGAGTGCAGGCCCGTCAGAGCTCTGGACCCTTGGGCAGTGCCCAATTGACCGATGGCTCAGTTTGCCCCTGCAAGAAGGTAAGTTGTGATTAATAGCAGATTTAGCTGTTATTTTTGTCTTACAGAGATATACAGACAGGAGGTAGTTTATAGATTTGGCAGCTATTTGTGACTCATAAAAATATAGAAATTACGAGAAGATAAGATGTGATTTATAGAAAATTTAGCTTCTATTTCTGAATCAACTCACAAAGGCATAGATATCTTTAAAAGTTAAGATGTGATTTATAGATTTGGCTGCTATTTCTGACTTGCAAAGACTCAGAGATCACTAGAAGATATTTTCACTAGGTTTGCTTAATTTATTTTATCCTTTTCAGCTTGGATTTTCATTTATCATTTCAGTTTTTCTTGAATGCTATTGAGGATCATTATCTTCTGTCAAAGAATCCATCCTTTTTACAAATGGAAGGAATAATTCTGAAGCCAAAATGTGGTCTAGTAATGGAATATGCAAATCATAAAAGCATCAGTGAATTTCTCTGTCGGAATACTGACGTTCGTGTTGGGTTGATATTGAAAATGGCAGCTAAGGTTTCAGATGGATTGACGTGTCTGGTAAATATAAACCTCTTCCTTCTCCTCCTCTAATAATAATCCTTTTAACTAAAGGCTCAAGACCTGAAGTTTTAGGGGAGGGTTTGAGTCGAATTCATCTACATGGACAATGTGCTTTCCGTGACTATAAGGGTCTGACTCTTTTTTTCTAGTAATGTAGGTGCTACCTGCGCCCTTTCTTGTGGCTATAAAGGTCTTTGACACTTGTTTCTAGCAATGTAGGTGCTACCCTTCACCCTCTGTCACAATCAGTGACAAATGAATTTTTCCTTTTTGGTTTTATATTGCATCTGGCCACCTTCGTTATTTTACACACACACACACACATACATATTTATATATAGATATAAATATCGTTGCACTCCATCAGTTATGACAACAAGGGTACCAGTTCATCCGATCAACGGAAGAGCCTGCTTGTGAAATTAACATACAAGTGACTGAGCACTCCACAGACACATGTACCCTTAATGTAGTTCAAGGAAAGATTCAGCGTGACAAGGCTGGCTCTTTGAAATACAGGAAGAAAGAGAGAAATATGTGGTGAAAAAGTACAGCTGGGTTCGCCACCACCCCCTACCAGAGCCTTGTGAAGCTTTAGGTGTTTTCACTCAATAAACACTCACAACGCCCATTCTGGTAATCAAAACCATGATCCTATGACCACGAGTCCAATGCCCTAACCACTAGGCCATTGCACCTCCACAGATATATATATATATATATATATATATATACACACACACACACATACACACATATATGTATATATGGACATAACAAGCTTCTTTCAGTTTCTTATTTGTTCATTGCCCACAAGGGGCTCCACACAGAGGGGACAAACAAGGACAGACAAACGGATTAAGTCGGTTATATCGACCCCAGTGCGTAACTGGTACATATTTAATCGACCCCGAAAGGATGAAAGACAAAGTCGACCTCGACAGAATTTGAACTCAGAATGTAACGGCAGACAAAATACCGCTAAGCATTTCGCCCGGCGTGCTAACGTTTCTGCCAGCTCGCCGCCTTACTGAAAGCTTCTTTCAGTTTCTGTCTACCAAATTCACTCACAAAGTTTTGGGTGACTCAAGGCTGTAATAGAAGACACATGCTTCAGGTGCTTTGTAGTGAGATTGAACTTGAAACTATGTTTTCTTTTTAGTCATTTGACTGTGGCCATGCTGGAGCACCGCCTTTAGTTGAACAAATCGACCTCAGGATTTATTCTTTGTAAACCTAGTGCTTATTCTATTGGTCTCTTTTGCCGAACCGTTAAGTTACGGGGACAGAAACACACCAGCATTGGTTGTCAAGCGATGGTGGGGTTTGACAAATTCACGCATGCGCACACACACACATGACAGGCTTCTTTCAGTTTCCATCTACCAAATCCACTCACAAGGCTTTGGTCGGCCCGAGGCGATAGTAGAAGACACTTGCCCAAGGTGCCATGCAATGGGACTGAACCCGGGACCATGTGGTTTGTAAGCAAGCTTCTTACCACACAACCACTCCTGTTCCTATGTAGTTGGAAAGTGAGCTTTTTAATCACACAGCCATTCTTGTAAATATTTTCAATGTAAGAAATAACAAAACACCTACAAATGTCCATTGTTGTTGTTGTTACTTTCAGCGGAGACAGAGTTTGGTTCATGGTAACCTTCACTGTCGTAATTTATTGTTGTGTACAATGAGCCAAGTGAAAATAGCCGACGCAGGACTTGTCAAAGTTACAGATCATCTACCATTAGATAACCAAGTTAACACTGTCAGGTTTGATATGAATCTTTACCTTTATTAACACCTCTAAAATACAATAACAGTGCTGGTGGTGGTCGTCATTGGCAGCAGTAGTTCTGTCATTGGCAGCAGCAGCAGCAGTCGGTCGGTTATGAAGGCAAGGGTTCCGGTTGATCCGATCAGTGGAACGGCCTGCTTGTGAAATTAATGTTCAAGTTGCTGACGTCTCCTCGGAGATTGCTAACCTTAATGTAATTCTCAGGGAGATTTAGCCTGAGACAGAATGTAACAAGGC
Organism: Octopus bimaculoides; assembly: GCF_001194135.2. NCBI lineage: Eukaryota > Metazoa > Mollusca > Cephalopoda > Octopoda > Octopodidae > Octopus > Octopus bimaculoides. The sequence goes on along the minus strand of NC_068983.1, from coordinate 44,582,795 downwards.
TAGTCCTTTGAATTACTGGTACAACACATTTTTTGCTAGCTGAGTGCACTGAAGCAATGAGAAATAAAGTGTCTTGCTCAAGGACACAATTCACTCATGATTTTTTGATTTTGAGCCAAATATCCATAACCACGAAGTCATGTGCCTTCATTTGGTTTTTTCATAGTCAGCCTCTTACTCGTCTGTACTCATGTTTGCATGCATGCGCACATACACACACACATGCACACACACACACACACAACACATACATACCCACACAGAGAACACGATCACATATACAACACACACACACAACATACACACAAATACACAAACACGCACACAAACACATACATACCGACACAGAGAACACAATCACATGCACAACATACACACAAACACACACATACACACACAACACACATATATACATACACACACACACACAACACATACATACATACCCACATAGAGAACACAATCACATACACAACACACACACATACATACACAACACGCACACCACATACACACAAACACATACACACACACACACACACACACACACACACACACACACACACACACACACACACACACACACACACACACACACACAAACAAACAGACACACACACACACACACGCAAAACCCATTTCTTTTTAAACTTTTATACAACATGAATTTCTGAAAGGAGTCATCATCATTGTTTAATGTCCATCTTTCATGCATACATGGGTAGGGTGGTTCACAGAAGCAGGTCAGGTAAAAAAAAAACTACCCTAAGCTACTCTGTTTTGGCAGTGTTCTTACAGCTGCATGCCTTTCCTGATGCCAACCACTTCACAGAGTGAGCTAGTTGCCTTTTATGTGGCACTAGCACAAGTTTTCACATGATTTTTACAGCTCTCTCTCTGTCATTTTTTTTTTAATATATGATATCAAAATCTCTTTCAGAAAACCCTGGTTGGCACCTGAGCTACAAAGTAATTTACAGAAACCCACTTGTGAATCTGATATGTTTGCATTTGGAAGTTGTCTTTGTGAAATGTTATGTTTTGATTGCAATCCTCCGCAAGAAAACTTTCAAAATCAAGTAAGTATTTACCATATTTGGTGGCCTATAAGATGCACGAGTATATAGCCTAGGCTATACATTTGTAAAATAAATTACCTCTAAAATAAAGTTTACCTGTATAACTTTGTTATTACTGGTAAATAAATAAGCAATTTATTGCATCCACATTTTATATATATATATATATATACCATAGGTGATTGTTCATTAGTAGATGGCAGCACACGTTTAGTAAACATACATACCATTTTGAGCGAGTTTTGAGTCTACATTGAGTGCATTGGATGCAGGGGGATTTTTAAAGCCATTTTTTGGAAAAAAAGGTGAGTCTTATAGGCCATTAAATACAGTATTTATAAACTCACATTCCTTTAAAATTATATTTCGATTTTATTTCTATTATTCATCAGAAAGAAACAGCTCCTTTAGCATCTTTTATCTTCTTTAATCTCACCAGTCAGGATTAATTTCACAAGATTATAGTGAAGGCCAGATGACTCAGTGACTAAAGCATTGGGTTCACAATCATGAAGTAGAGGGTTTGATTCCTGGTGTAAATAAAAATTTCCTATACCTTAAGTGGATTAATACGAGGGATGGTTTATGCATATACGTCAAGCATTATAGAATGATTGCTGTAAAACATAGCAGAACCACTGCAAATATAATATTTGCATACACCTATAGGCATGAAGTGCATTTTGCAAAATCTTTTTTCTCTATTATTTATTTTTTATTTATGTTACATATACATGTACATACTCTTTATAGTGGGACCTAAATCTAAGGCCTCAGCCAGTCCACTTATGCGTACCTTCCTTCATTGGACACTAAACTCCACTTGCGAAGACCTGTTGAGGCAAGTGAAATCGAAATTGAGTTAAATTCGACGACTGGCACCCATGCCAACGTTGTCTCCTTCATTGGACACATAACTCAGCTTGCGAAGACTTATTGGAGCAAGCGAAAGCGAAATTGTGATGGCACCTGTGCCCAGCGTCGCCTTTCTGGCACTTGTGCCTGCGGCATGTGTAAGGACTTTCAAGCGAGATCGTTGCCAGTGCCCCTGGACTGGTTCTTGTGCGGGTGGCACATAAAATACACCATTTTGAGTATGGCCGTTGCCAGTACCGCCTGACTGGCCTTCGTGCCGGTGGCACGTAAAAGCACCCACTACACTCTCTGAGTGGTTGGCGTTAGGAATCCAGCTGTAGAAACTTTGCCAAATCAGATTGGAGCCTGGTGTAGCCATCTGGTTTCATCAGTCCTCAGTCAAATCGTCCAACCCATGCTAGCATGGAAAGCGGACATTAAACGATGATGATGATATATACATATACATACCCTTTATAGTATAAGAACTCCATTGCAATGTTTTTCTAAGAAATATTTTGATTGTGAAGGCACATGGCTCAGTGGTTAGAACATTGGGCTTACAATCGTGAAGTTGTGAGTTCAATTCCCAGACTAGACAGTGTGTTGTGTTCTTGAGTAAGATACTTTATTTTATGTTGCGATGTCACTGGCATCAAGCTGTATCGGCCTTTGCCTTTCATTTAGGCTTGGGGACCAGAGAACAATCAAAGAAGTGCTTCATAATCTGGTTTGCTTCTCTACATTTGCAGGTGGCTTGGTGGCCAAGACAGCTTTTGGTCACCACCTTCTCATTGTCTGGTGGCTCAGAGAAGGCCACTTCTCTGAGCCCACAGTACTTCTGATCCAAAAGGAAGGTCTTCACCATGAAGATTCCCCTGTCAGTTCCGGGTTCAGTCCCACTATGTGGTACCTTGAGCAAGTGTCTTCTACTATACTCTTGGGCTCACCAAAGCCTGCTGAATGGATTTGGTTGAAGGAAACTGAAAGAAGCCTGTTGTATATGTATATGTGTATATCTATGTGTGTGTCTGTGTTTTTGCCACTCCCGACTGAGTTGGTGTGTTTGCATTCCTGTAACTTAGCAGTTCAGCAAAAGGAGCCAATAGAATAAGCACCATGCTTAGAAAATAAGTCTTGGGTTGATTCATTTAACCAAAAATTCAAGGCAGTGCTCCAGCATAACCACAGTTTAATGAGTGAAACAAGTAAAAGAATCTACATTTTAATCCCCCTCCTTTTTTTTTTAACAGGCTAACTGTGCACATGTTTGCCGTTTACTGATTGAATCCAAAGCTGCCAGCAAGAATGATGGCAATGCCGAGCAGCTTGATGCGATCTACAAGGAAGTTCATTCCTTAATACTTGAGTGCCGTGCAAAAGGTAGTGAATGCCGACCTAAACCAGGTGATGTAAGCAAAATATTACTGCAGTTGGCTGATAAATGTAAGTTTAAATTAATTTCTTTGCTTTTATATATATATATATTATATATCATCATCATCATCATTTAATGTCCACTTTCCATGCTAGCATGGGTTGGACGATTTGACTGAGGACTGGCGAACCAGATGGCTATGCCAGGCTCCAATCTGATTTGGCAGAGTTTCTACAGCTGGATGCCCTTCCTAACGCCAACCACTCAGAGAGTGTAGTGGGTGCTTTTACGTGCCACCGGCATGAAGGCCAGTCAGGTGGTACTGGCAACGGCCATGCTCAAAATGGTGTGTTTTATGTGCCACCCGCACAGGGGCCAGTCCAGCGGCACTGGCAACGACCTCGCTTGAATGTCTTTTTATGTGCCGCCGGCACAAGTGCCAGGAAGGCGACGCAAGAAATATATATATAGATTCAGATGAATATGGTACTTAAGTTGAGGAACCAGAGTTTAGTACGGTATTATCTATACAATTTCAAAGTAAGGTGATTAAAATCAAAATAAGCAACAAGGATATCCAGAGGTAATGCAGTACGATTGTTTCAAGCAAGTCCATTTAATTGAACAATTCAATCATTACATCAATTTAAAATGCAGAGCAATCCCCAGCTGCACAAAGACATAGAATTTAATTAAATTAGAACAGATGGACACATTAGTATAATTATACCTAAAATCTCCAAGAAGTTAAGGAGATAGACAAAAAACATGCTGTCTTCACTCCAGCATAATGTTGAAAAGTTGAAAATGCACTGAGTGTGTATCATCATCATTTAATTTCTGTTGTCCATGCTGGCTTGGGTTGGACAGTTTGACCAGGCTGGAAGGCTGCACCAAGATTAATTGGTTTTAATAATAATACACATAGCTGGTTTCCCATCTGTATGATTTGAGGAAAATGGAGCTGTGTTGCAAACTGTGTATGTGTAGCAGAAGTATGATCACTCTTGAACTTTAGCTACCCACATGGTGTCTTTTTACTTTTAACTATCCATTTTGGTTCACCACATGATGATCAGGTTCATTTAGCTTTACTTGGGCCGTCCACCTTTTAACCTGATGGACTAGTCTAGCATCTGTACATCAACTATAAAATGGGGAGTTTTTGCTTGCTAATTCTAGGCAGGGGAGTTTTGCTATGAGCGACCTGGGACCTTTGGTGTGAGAACATTTTGATTCCTCAATGCAGTTTCAGTTTGAACAGAATTGAAACCAGAATCCTTGATCTTATTCTTTGCATCTTACCAGCATTTAAACAGAATTGTAACCAGAATTTTTGTGATACCATGCTCCAGGTTTTTCTAATCTTTTATCTTTGTTTTTATGAGCATTTGAATTTATAATGTATTGACAATTATTAATGTCCTATCAGTTTTGCTATATCTAATTTTTGTGATGCTAAGAAATGTTTCAGGGTAGTCAACTGCAACTTGTCTTTGAATTTGTTTATTGATATCCATCCTGACTTCATTTAACAGAAGACATAACATTATCAAACCTTTAACCGCAATTCATATAACCACAGCACATTTCTATAGCTAAATATGGCTGTATGTATGGCTGGATGGTTTGCTGGCTTGATTGATCATGTGACCAGTGATGTATAACATCATCTGATAGTCTGGTTGATACAAGGGTGTGTGTATGTGTATATGTATGAATATATATATATCCAATGAAGGTCTTAAAAGACATGTTAAGATCCACAATGAGCAGAACTTATCTGCAGATATTGGTAGTTCAAATCAGAGGTGCAATCTGTGTGGTTATTTTTTCAGAACATTGTCTGGTTTAACAAGCCACATCAGACGCCATGAAAGGGCTAAGGTGTAGGTACAGGAGGTGGTCAAACTCTGTGTAAGGAGTAGGCAACCACCATATATATATATATATATATATATATATATATACATACATATACACACACACACACACTTTATTATTAAAACTGCAAAAACATCACAAAAATATCATATATATATATATATATATATATATATTATATACAAGATGAGGAGAAATATCCGTCAAATGTAAATAATGTAAATAATTCCTCATCTCTTAAATATAGAACTGTATTATTATATACTTGTTTATATATTCAATTATGAAAACAAGCATGAAAAATCATCTAATTTCGAAGGATTTGACTACTTGCAGTGATGAATGTACCGGAATTAAAGTACAGTGATGATGACATCGAACTCATCAAAGCAGTGCACAGCAGTGACAGTACACAAACTTTATGCAATCACAAATGGAATAGAGAAGTTTTAAGACCACCACCAATCACAGAAGAGCTAAAACGCCTTTGTTCGCAAGTTCCAAGAACCAACACATCCGTAGCATTGCCCAATCCACTGGAAATATTTAGAAAAGACATGGCTATGGAGTCTGTTCTTGGACAGGTAAGGAAAAAAAAAACAGATTAATTTTATGTGCTTTTTATTGTTTTTGTTTTAAATTTCTCTTCTCTCTTTCCTTCCTCCTCCACTCTCATTCCTTCCACTTCGGCTTTCATTCCTCCATCCTCTGCACTCATTCCTCCCTCCTCCACTCTCATTCCTTCCTCCTCCACTCATTCCTTCCTCCTCCACTCATTCCTCCCTCCTCCACTCATTCCTTCCTCCTCTACATTGTCATTCCTTTCTTTTCTACACTATCATTCCTTTCTCCTCTACACTCATTCCTCCCTCCTCCACTCTCATTCCTTCCTCCTCTGCACTCATTCCTCCCTCCTCCACTCTCATTCCTTCCTCCTCTGCACTCATTCCTCCCTCCTCCACTCATTCCTCCCTCCTCCACACATTCCTCCCTCCTCCACTCTCATTCCTTCCTGCTCTACACTCATTCCTTCCTCCTCCACTCATTCCTCCCTCCTCCACTCATTCCTCCCTCCTCCACTCTCATTCCTCCCTCCTCTACACTCATTCCTTCCTCCTCCACTCATTCCTCCCTCCTCCACTCTCATTCCTTCCTCCTCTACACTTATTCCTCCCTCCTCTACACTCATTCCTCCCTCCTCTACTCATTCCTCCCTCCTCCACTCATTCCTTCCTCCTCCACTCTCATTCCTTCCTCCTCTACACTCATTCCTTCCTCCTCCACTCATTCCTCCCTCCTCCACTCTCATTCCTTCCTCCTCCACTCATTCCTTCATCCTCCACTTACATTCCTTCCTCCTCCACTCATTCCTTCCTCTGCTACACTGTCATTCCTTCCTCCTCTGCACTCATTCCTTCCTCCTCTGCACTCATTCCTCCCTCCTCCACTCTCATTCCTTCCACCTCTACACTCATTCCTCCTTCCTCCACTCTCATTCCTTTCTCCTCCAGTTATCAAGCGATGTTGGGGAGACAAACACAGACACACAAACACACACATATATAGATATATACGACAGGCTTCTTTCAGTTTCTGTCTACCGAATCCTCTCACAAGGCTTTGATCGGCCCGAGGCTATAGTAGAAGACACTTGCCCAAGGTGCCACACAGTGGGACTGAACCTGGAACCATGTGGTTGGTAAGCAAGCTACTTTATTTCATTTCAATTTGCCATAAAGGCAGTACACAGAGAGTAGTTACGGGCTGGACAAAAACATTAATGAGATGAGATGAATGGTGATTAATATGGGAGAAGACAGGAGCCGCCCGCCGAACTCTGCTTCTCTAAATCAATGTTCTTTTATAAATTTACAATTTGAGGCTATAAACCTCTTACTTTACAGTTTCAATTTCAACTGTCTTTGAAATGAGGCACTTGCCTCTTCCACTTTTCTTTTCATGGGCCACAAGCCCTTTCAATATGAGGCACTCTTCTGCACCTATTCGTTAATTTTCTTGATAAAAACTTTTTTTCATGAATTTA
>NC_068983.1:44572696-44575339 GCF_001194135.2 Octopus bimaculoides | reverse complement strand
TTCATCCCAAGAATCAGCCATCTTCTCTTAAGCTTAATTTGGAATTCAAAATCCTTATTGAATTGCGTCATGAAAGAATCATTCAGATATATGGATTTTGCAATGGTTAGTGTATGAAAATTTTATTCCTTTCTATGATGATGATGATCATCGTTTAATGTCCGCTTTCCATGCTAGGAAGGGTTGGATGATTTGACTGAGGACTGGTGAACCAGATGGCTACACCAGGCCCCAATCTGATTTGGCAGAGTTTCTACAGCTGGGATGCCCTTGTAATAAACCTCAACCTTGGGTAATGTTAACCATCATTCTTCCATATTTCAGTATTCTTATCTTCATTGGATTCTGTTATAAGAATCATATCATTGGTAAACAGAAGTTTTCACCTCATCATTACCATCATCACTGTCACCATCACCACCATCATCATAATCATCATCATCTTTTAACATCTGCTTTCCATGCTGGCATAGGTTGAACAGTTTGACAGGAGCTGGGAAGCTGGAGGGTTGCACCAAACCCCAATCATCTGTTTTGACATGGTTTCTATAGCTGGATGCCCTTCCTAACGCCAACCACTTTACAGAGTGTACTGGGTGGTTTTTACATGGCACCAGCATGGGTGCTTTTTACATGGTGCCCCAGTATGGGTGCTTTTTTATGTGGCACCAGCATGGTTACTTTTCTGCATGGCACCAGTACAGATCCTTGAATACTAAATAACTTTCTGACTGCTACTAATTGTGTCTCTAGACTGTATTGCTTTTTGGTGATCATTTTGTAAACATCTAGCTCAATGTCTGTTGTCCATACTGGCATGGGTTGGACAGTTTGACCAGGGCTGGTAAGTTGAGGGGCTGCACCAGACTCCAGTCTGATTTAGCATGGTTTCTACAGCTGGATACCTTTCCTAATGCCAACCACACTGAGAGTGTAATGATTGTTTTTTGGCATGCATGCCAGTTGTGTGGCACCACTATCTGCCATGGCTATGATTTCACTTGGCTTGATGGGTCTTCTTCTCAGGCATGGCATATTGCCAAAGATCTTGATTATTTGCCATTGCCTTTGTGAGTCTTGTGATTTCCTTGCAGTTATCTCCTATGCTTGCTGGTACCACACTGTGTGTCACAGAGAACAAGTTTTGATGCTCCTTATTCTTGGTGCCATAAGCAATGACCTGATATGCAGAGACCTCATTCTCTGATCTTGTTGGTTACTTTTCGAAAGCTGCCCAAGGAGATGCTCTTTGATCAAGCGCTGTTGCTAATTTGCATCCAGGGCCATTTGTAGCATCCTTGTGTAACTGCCATCTAAACTCGTCTTTGCTTGTTTGGTATTTGTCCATGTTTCACTACCATACAAGAGCACTACTAAGTCAGCAATGGAAAGGAACAGTCTGATTTTGAAGAAAGTCAAAAATCCAACTTATAATCAAGGTTGCTTTTGGCTTCTGTGTGTTGTGATGAATGGTGAAATGTTGAGGTTCATCTTTTATGGGTCCCTGGAAAAATTTTGCTTGAGATGTTTTTATTGGTATGTATTACAAGAAACAGCTAGGTTTTACTTAGTTCAACTTACACAAGGTAACGATCAAAAACAAAATAGGAATTTTGAAAGAGGTTTCTATAAAACTAGTTTTTAAACATCAAATGATTATAGGGGACCACCAGAATAAAATAAAAACCAAAAGGGGTCCATAGATAAAAAGATCTAACCCATGTTTGGTATTAGTGGCAAAAACTCACACACACAGGCATATCCACACACGTGTAGAAATATACACATGCAAATAGAGAGAGTGAGAAAGAGGGAGAGAGAGAGATTACAATTTATTTACTGAACACAAATGACATAAACACTCTCCTTCTTCTCGTTCATATGTAGAGGAATATGGAGAATGAGAGAACATGAGGGGAATGAGAGAAATTTTAAAATGTCTCATGTCAAATAAATTCAGCATTGAATCAGTAATGCCAAATAAATGGCACCAAAAGAACCACGTTGAAACGATTCTCAACCTTTTGTTTATTTATAACTGCTTTAGTATAATACGAAATACAAATTGTATGGCATTAGAACCTGTTTTTAGCTAAATATACTGAAACAAGTATTAGCCTGTTTTTTTTTTTTATTAACCCCTTGCAGGCAGGAAATGGTACTAACTGCATCAAAGCACTGTGCATGAGAGCAGTGCGATGTCTTGCTCTGTGTGGCACAATGTTTTCAAATGGACCACACTGAGAAAATTCTGTAAATACACTGTAAAATTCCTTTTATGAAAAATTATGTAGTTGCTGTACAGCCTAATGTTGTTGTTGTTGTTGTTGGCACTCCGTTGCTTATGACGTCGAGGGTTCCAGTTGATCCGATCAACGGAACAGCCTGCTCGTGAAATTAACGTGCAAGTGAACGAGCACTCCACAGACATGTGTACCCTTAACGTAGTTCTCGGGGATATTCAGCATGACACAGTATGACAAGGCTAACCCTTTGAAATACAGGTACAACAGAAACAGGAAGTAAGAGTGAGAGAAAGTTGTGGTGAAAGAGTACAGCAGGGTTCGCCACCATCCCCTGCCGGAGCCTCGTGGAGCTTTAGGTGTTTTCGCTCAATAAACACTCACAACGCCCGGTCTGGGA
>NC_068983.1:44546235-44568420 GCF_001194135.2 Octopus bimaculoides | reverse complement strand
TATATATATATATATATATATATATATATATGTATGTGTATATATATATATATATGTATGTATGTGTGTGTCTGTGTTTGTCCTCCCAACATCGCTTGACAACCGATGGGGGTGTGTTTACGTCCCTGTAACTTAGCAGTTCGGCAAAAGAGACCGATAAAATAAGTACTAGGCATACAAAGAATAAGTCCTGGGGTCGATTTGCTTGACTAAAGGTGGTGCTCCAGCATGGCCACAGTCAAATGACTGAAACAAGTAAAAGAGTAAAGAGTATGGTTGTATGATTAAGAAGTTTCACTCCCAACTACACAGTTTCAATATGCATATAAATGCATGTATATATATCATCATCATCATCATCATTTAATGTACATTGTCCATGCTGGCATGAGTTGGACGGTTTTGACTGGGGCTAGTAAGCTGGAAGGCTGCACCAGTCTCTAGTCTGATTTGGCAAGGTTTTCTATGGCTGGCTGCCATTCCTAATGCCATGCATGGTGGTGGTTTATTGTATTGGATATTTGCTGTATAAAGTGTGTCTTATGTTTGTGGATAGTTTTGTCTGGGTTGTATTATTAAATTGATAGTATCATGGTGTTTGGGCCTGTTTCATTATTTTGCTTTTGTAATTGTTTTTTAGTCAGGCATTGGTCTTGTGCAGAAAAAAATCAGTCCTTCCATTTCAGCTTTTAGTCCAGAGCTTTTGAGTCATTATTCACTTCTCTGTCAAGCCTTGCAGGGTATTGGCCATGAAGTGATTTTTCTCTCCGTTTCTTCTTTAGTATGTTTTGTAGTTCTGTTTTCATGTTTGATTTTTGTCTTTTTGACTATTTCTGTCATGTTGTCATCTGAGATTAGCATATCAATGTAGTTTGTTTCTATTTTGTATTTTGTCCCCTTCTTATGTATAGAGAAAAGCATTCTCTTTTTCTTGTGTTACTTTATTACATGTAGCAGTCTTCCACTTTTTGTCTCTAAGTATCTTTCTAGTCCAACTGTCATTATTTTATAGTAGTTCTCTATTTGTGTCAGGCTATGGCATCCTGAGTGGGGTAGATATATGCTGTCTGCTTCTGCTTTGGGGTGGTGACTTCGGTTTGCTGTTAACACTTTTCTTGTTTTTCTATCTAAGCTTCTCAGTTCACTGATCTTCCAGTTTATTATGTTGAACCTGTAATTTATGATTAGTATGGCTAGCATGTTTATCTCTATTATCTTATGCTGCAGAGGTTGACTTTGCCATTCATCCTTTCAGGGTTGATAAATTAAGTACCAGTGAAACATTGGGACTGATGTAATCAACTAGTCCCCTCCCCAAAAATTTCAGGCCTTGTGCCTATAGTAGAAAGGACTATTATTATTATTTCTTTTTTTCTCTGGTTTTGTTGGAACTCCTGGAGTCTTGCATATGTAGCAGGCTTGCTGCCTGCAGCCTATTCTACCATGCTATCTCTTCTTTTCAACTATCTAATACTTCCTTGATTATTCTGGCCATGCCAAGGAGACAAACCTTTTGTAACAGATCTACTGGGCACTCTATTCCAGTTTCCTTTATGTTCAGGTCGAGTAGCCCATCTCACTCAAAATGACCCTGAATAAAGTTTGTTTAAGGATGTTGAGCAAAACACCCATGTTTCCAAAGGTGATTTATTCAAACCCCAAAGAATTCCTCTCAACACATGGCTATGATGCTCCCCCACTACGTCTGCTCATGATCAGAGATGCACATATCGTCTGCCACCAAGAGACATGCTCAACTGGTTAAGGTCAAACAACTGACAAGCAAATCTGTGGTACTGAGCAGAATATTTGCTGTATCCCATCTTTTATACCAAGACAAAACAATGTACATGATAACACTTCCAATCAATTAAGACAAGAAGCCATGAGAGCCACTGCCTGGTACTGCATCCAGGCATTTATTAATTATTATTATTATTATTATTATTATTATTATTATTGTTATTATTATTATTGTTATTATTATTATTATTATTATTATTCCAGGGAATGCGTTATCTTCAATCAAAACATATTACTCATCTGGATTTAGCAGCTCGTAATATTTTACTTACTGTTGACACACATGTGAAGATTACTGATTTTGGTTTGGCCAAACAAATGGATTCAGATGTATATAAAGTAAAATCTGAACGGAGTCTCCCACTATGCTGGTATGAAGTGTTTCTTATTGTTTTGTTTCTATTTGTTCCTTTTTGTAACATGCTTCCACTATCTTAACTTTTTACCAGATGCTCCCACCTATATATATAAATGCAGAGTAGTTCTGTATTTTCTCTATAGCAAGACATCTCTGCTTTCCCTGGCATAAAAAAAACATCACCTCTCCACCCTCTCAGATACTCCATTACAACTTAAGAGGGCTTTTTCCTTTTGTCCCATATTCTCTTTTTTTTATTCTTTCCTGTCTTGCAAATTACTTGGCAACTGCACTAGTGCTGGTGCCATATAAAAAGTACCCAGTACACCTTGTAAAGTGGTTGTTATTTAGGAGGGCCATCCAGCCATATAAACCATGCCAAAGCTGACATAGGAGCTTGACAAAATTCTATGACTTGTTGGATTCTATTAAACTGTCTAAGCTATACTAGCTTGGAAAACAGACCATAAATGATGATGATGAAGAAGAGAGTATGCTCTAACACATCTTCGTCACCATCTTATCTCACTTTCTATCTGGGGTAACCATATATCTACCCTACATCAAAACACCAACTCCTGTCTATCATACTTTGACCTCTCGTCATTTGGCATAAATCCACCTTTCTGAGCACTATTCCCCTCTTATTTTGAGGGATCTTGTCTTGCAAGTTACTTGGTGACTTCATTGGTGTTGGTGCCATGTAAGAAGCATCCAATACAATCTGTAAAGTGGCTGGTATCCAACTGTAGAAACAATACCAAAGCAGACATTGGAGCTTTGCACGGTCCTTTGGTTTGCTAGCTCCTGTTGAACCACCCAACCCATACCAGGGTGATGATTGCTAGAAATAATAATAATAATAATAATAATAATATTGAAATTATTGTATACAGTGCTCAGGTGCACTACAACTTGTCGAAAGTGCATATAAAGCATATGCAGTATTGTACAAATGTCTGGAAAGTGAACAGTGTATGAGTCAGATACATGCTTGCGTGTGTATGGAGGGAAGAAAATCAGGTGTAGTGTTGGCGAATCTCAGAAAGCATGGAAGTTTTGAAGGATGCAGAGCTCCAACAACTAACAACTGATGCTGGCAGTTTGTTCCATACTTCAGCAACTTTTAGCATGAAAAAATGTTTCTGAAAGTCATGGGAGCTGTGCTGTTTTCTGACTTTGTAAACATGTCCACGGGTGTTAGACAGGTGGAGTTTGAAAAGGTGTATTAAAACAGGTGGAGTTTGAAAAGGTGGTTAGACAGGTGGCGTTTGAAAAGTTTGAAAATGAAAGTTATTTGAACTGTTCTCTGCTTGCTTTATTAGTTCTACTGATAATTCTGTGCAACTAATAAGCCAATAAAGTAAATTCTTTATGGTTACTTGAACTGCACAACATAGTAGCTAAATTATCCCTCAGATCTTAGCCTAACTAAGGAAGCTCTCTGTTTTTGTTCTAATTTACAAGGAATAGCAGCCAAATTTTACCTCAAATCATAACCCAATTATAGGGTAATAAATTATTAGAGATATTACGCCTGAAATTATGCTTAGAGGCAACTCAGGTCTCAATAATAACATTACAAATCTTTATTTTTTACTCTTTTGTTTTTCCCTCACTCAGCCTTTTTCCATTTTGGAGAAAGAGACTGGGAATCAATTCTGGAAACTAAAACTTCTTTTTCTCTCACTTTATTTTTCTGAAGGTCTGCTCCTGAAGTTATTAACAATGAAATCACAACTCAAGCTGATGTTTGGAGTTATGGTGTACTGATGTGGGAATGTTTCACCTCTGGAAAACGGCCTATACTACCTAATGTAAAATTTGCCAAAGAAAACTACATACATGCATGGCAGACTGGGCAGCGTCTTCCTAAACCAGAAAAGTGTTCTGAAAAACATTATGAGCTAATGAAGACGTGTTGGGAATATAAGCCTCAAAAAAGAGCAAACTTTGATTGCATTATTCAAAGTTTAATGCCAATGAAGTTTTGAAGTGTGTGCATCTGCATAGGTTATTCATATATGAGAATGTGTGTGTGTGTGTGTGTGTGTGTGTGCGCACCAGTGTAATTGTGTCATGTTTTATTCCTATATCAAAAAAATGATAAACCTTATCTATTTGATAAACACAGAGTGATAATATAAAAAGTGGACTGAAAAAAAATTCTGATATAGATACGAGTGATTAAAAATTCTTGTTGGGGAGTAACTCAGCATTATTACAATTTAAAGTTGGAAAACCTGTTTATTAGGAAATATCAAAAAAAAAAAAAGAAAAAGAAAGAAAATCATTTGGAAATTCTGTATAGATGTGAAAGGAAAAATTTCTGTAATTACACACACACACACACACACACACACACACATGTACTCTCACAAACTCATCATCATCATCATCATAGTTTAACGTCCGCCTTCCATGCTAGCATGGGTTGGATGATTTGACTGAGGACTGGTGAACCAGATGGCTGCACCAGGCTCCAATCTGATCTGGCAAAGTTTCTACAGCTGGATGCCCTTCCTAACGCCAACCACTCCGAGAGTGTAGTGGGTGCTTTTACGTGCTACCGGCACAAGGCCAGTCACACGGTACTGGCAACAGCCACGCTCAAAATGGTGTTTTTTACGTGCCACCTGCACAGGGGCCAGTCCAGCGGCACTGGCAACGACCTCGCTTGAATGGCAACCACCTCGCTCGAATTCATATATTTATTTACAGTGGTGGGCCTATATTTTGTGGGGCCTGAAACTTAAACTGTTAGTTGAAGGGCCCTTCACAACCTGTGATAATAGGGCAACATCCAACAAATTTTGAAAGGTCATACTGCCCTTTCAAGTAAGCCCCTTTGGAACTTGTTGGAGGTCTTAAAGGTAGAGAACAAAGTGATGGAGTGAGGTTCTTGAAAATGGAGCCATGCAGTGTACCTCTTCCTACTGACAACTAGGTCTGACTGATCTCAATAATTTTTTTCCATGGTAGATCACAGTCCTTTTTAACAATTCAACTGCTATATCTCAGTTTCATTAAACTTGCTGTAATGGGTTACCTCACATGTCAAAGTCACCAGTATAAATAAAAATTCCCTGTACCTTATAATTTCATAGTTATAAGTGGATGAATACTAGGGATGGTTTATATACATACGTCAAGCATTGTAGAATGGTTGCTGTAACAGCAGGACCACTGCAAATATAATCTTTGCATACACCTATAGGTACGATTGTAAGCCTGATGCTCTAATCACTGAGCCATGTGACTTCACAATCATTAAAATATTTCTTAGAAAAACATTGCAATGAAGCACTCGTACTACAAAGAGTACATGTATTGTTTTATACCTTTATTTGTTTCAGTTATTTGACCGTAGCCATGCTGGAGCACTGCTTTTAGTTGAACAAATCAACCCCAGGACTTATTCTTTGTAAGCCTAGTACTCGTTCTATCGGTCTCTTTTGCTGAACCGCTAAGAGTACTACATGAAGTGCATTTTACAAAATCCTTTTTCTTTATTATTTATTTTTTATTTTTGTTACATAAGGTGCAGGAGTGGCTGTGTGGTAAGTCACTTGCTTACCAGCCACATGGTTCCAGGTTCAGTCACACTGCATGGCACCTTGGGCAAGTGTCTCCTACTATAGCCTTGGGCTGATCAAATCCTTGTGAGTGGATTTGGTAGATGGAAACTGAAAGAAGCCTGTTGTATATATATGTGTGTGTGTGTGTGTATGTCTGTGTTTGTCCCCCAACCATTGCTTGACAACCATTGGTGATGTATTTACATCCCTGTAACTTAGTGGTTCAGTAAAAGAGACCGACAGAACGAGTACTAGGCTTACAAAGAATAAGTCCTGGGGTTGATTTGTTCAACTAAAAGCAGTGCTCCAGCATGGCTACGGTCAAATAACTGAAACAGATAAAGGTATAAAACAATACATGTACTCTTTGTAGTACGAGTGCTTCATTGCAATGTTTTTCTAAGAAATATTTTATTGATTGTGAAGTCACATGGCTCAGTGGTTAGAGCATCAGGCTTACAGTCGTGAAGTTGTGAGTTCAATTCCCAGACTGGGCCATGTATTGTGTTCTTGAGCAAGACACTTTATTTCACATTGCTCCAGTTCACTCAGCTGTAGAAATGAGTTGCGACATCATTGGTGCCATGTTGTATTGGCCTTTGCCCTTACCTTGGACAACATTAGTAGCTTGGAAAGGGGAGGCTGGTATGCATGGGCGATTGCTGGTCTTCTACAGAGAACCTTGCTTCAAAGGGTAACTTTCTAGGTGTAATCCCATGGTTATTCATGACCAAAGGAGTCTTTACTCTATTTTATGGATGAAGAATTTATACACTTTTCAGCTATGGTAAACCAAAATTTGTTCCTTATAAAGGCTCACTTTGAGAAATTCCTTTCTGATTAACAACTCTCGTTAGACATTGTCAAGTACAGCTCAAGTGTAGTAGTAATATTGCAGAACATTTCAATGAAGTGTTGCTCAAAAATAAGTTGAATTCCTATGTATTGCATTTTGGATGACAAATTTCCTTTTGGGTTCTGAGGTTTCCCAAGTTGCTAATAGTCTCTGAACTGATAACATTTGTTTACTAATTTGTGGTCACTATTATCTTTGTAATAATAAGTTTAATATCATCCTCATCAGTTTCAGTATTGGTTACCAATTCTGAGAGGAACTTGAATTTGTTTTGCAATCCGCTCATACAAGCCAATCTTATATAAGCGAAGTACCAAACAGTTATAGATTTGATTTAGAATTTCTATCTTAAATTTATCTCATCTCAAAGAAGCTCTGTCTTGTTCTATCTGATAATTTCTTTGTAGCACTGAGAATAACTTGAGGTGCCGTCTTCATTCAAACATTGTTATTTGTGATTCCCAGAGTGCAGTCTTGTCTAACTTTTCTCTTTTATAAACAAAAGTAAACATTATAAAAGATGGCTTTCAGATACATAAAAAACCAGAGATTTGGAGTTTCTGGTTTTGATGAAATTCTCCAACACTTCTTCCTAAGCTACTGTTACAAGAGCATTTTCCAAGTCCAACTTTATCAATTTGCAGTATGAATTCTTTGTATCTCATTCAGGCTTTTCTTTCCAGTTTTCAAAAATATATTTGAGACTTTGTAAAATACCGGTGATTTAATTGTTTACTGCTTCTTAATGTGCTTACCATCTGCTTACACTTAGGCTCTTCAAAATAAAGTTAGATTATCCTGTGTTTGAAATCCTCCAGAAAATGCTATTTTAAGCATGTTGGGGATTTTCAGGAAAAAAAAAAAACAAAAAAAAAAAACATGCAGTTCTTGCAAAATGTCAAAATATTCAAAAACTTCATGTACAATGGACATTGCCTTTTTTTCTATAGGATTACTTGAATAGTCTGCACATGGTACATGGTCTACATGTCTTTTAATGTTTTTTAAGAGTTCTCTGAGCTTTTCATGTTGAAACCATGATTGTGTAGTAACGCTGTGCGCATGCGTAGTCTCACGCATGCGTGGAATTCAACATCCAAGCTTTCCCGCTTTATTCTGTCTCTTTTCTCGCCTGGCCGGCATTGAGCAAGGACGTGTCTAGCTGTCTCTCTCCATCTTTCGAACTCACGCTAGACAGCTCACATCAACATACCAACGTCCCAACAACCATGTTCTTACACACAGAAGACGTCTCAACAACCAAGAATAAAGCTGTATATATTCCACCATGAATAAATATTGTTGAGTTGATAGTTTGGAGTTCAGCGTTCCGTTCATTCTAATTTAATATAGGAAATTGGGTGTACACCTAATGATGTATAACCCACTTTCCTATAATTGTATGACTAATATCAAATAAAAGCTTATGTCCATTTTGTGATTATATATTTTGTTGAACAAGATTATGGACAAATAGTTTTCTATCAGTGAAAATGTTAAGAATCTCTAGGGTTTTCCATTATAGCAGCATCAAATCACAATTTCCATCTGGTCAGCATATGTCAAGTCAGGTGTACTTGGTTGATTTCATTTTCAGTTCCACCTGGCACTTGATTTCCATCAATTCTTCATAACACAGTTTTGGATAGATAAATAACCTTTCCTTTCTTTATTTTTACAATTCTCAAGATGTCCATGTAAAATGGGTCAAACTCTGCAATAAGTTCAATGTCCCTAGGAAGTTTCCATTATTTTCGGAGACCCCCCACTTCTCCTAAATAACCTCTAAATACTAAGTGTTTCACTAAATGCCAAATGTCTTCATGATGGCAGTAAATCATTTTACTTCTTCAAAATGATACTGCATGTTTATTTTTTTGTATCTGTTCTTGCAGCTGTTGATCCATAGTGTTTTTATTTGATTCTCTTGTTATCCAGCACAACGTATCATCTTATGTTCCATGTCTTCGTGCTGTTTAAAGTTGTAAGTATAAACAGCCAATCAGAAAACACAATTGTTACAAATTACATATTTGTTATTTAGAAAAGTATGTACAAATAAAAACACTATATCCAGCCTTTGCTCTTTGGATTAAACTAACCAAGATCTCATTACAGTCTTACTGTTTACTGCTTTCACAACATCCATTTGACAAATATCTGTTTCAGCTCCTTGTAAACCTTGTTGTATGCATCATCCATTATTTATTAATTTTTGAGGGAAGACAAAAATGATATTTTATATTAAACACTTCTACATGAAATCAGTCAACAATTATGAGTCTGTGAAGCTAATCTAGTGTGCAACTGGTACTTTATTTTGCCTGTGCTTGTGCCACCTCACCTGTGCTTGTGCCACCTCGCCTGTGCTTGTGCCATCTCACTTGTGCTTGTGCTACCTTGCCTGTGATTGTGCTACCTCACCCGTGCTTGTGCCACCTCACTTGTGCTTGTGCCAACCCCACTTGTGCATGTACCACCTTGCCTGTGTTTGTGTCACCTCGTCTGTGCTTGTGCCACCTCAATTGTGCTTGTACCACTTTGCCCGTGCTTGTGACACCTCGCCTATGCTTGTACCACCTCGCCTGTGCTTGTGCCATCTCACCTGTGCTTGTGCCACCTCACCTGTGCTTGTGCCATCTCACCTGTGCTTGTTCCACCTTGCCTGTGATTGTGCTACCTTGCCTGTGCTTGTGCCAACCTTACCTGTGATTGTGCCACCTTGCTTGTGCTTGTGCCAACCTCGCCTGTACTTGTGTCACCTCGCCAATGCTTGTGCCACATAGAAAGCTAAGTCCACTCTGCTGGATAGTTGGTGTTAGGAAGAGTATCCAGCTGTAAAAATCCTGCCAAAGCAGTCACAGAACTCTGGTGCAGGCTTCTGCCTGGCTGGCCCCTGTCAAGCCATCCCAACTATGCCAGTATGGAAGGCAAACATTAAATGATGATTACAATAACCTCCTGAAGGCTAAATGGCAAAGTTTATCTTGGCAGGATTTGAGCTGAGAATGTAAAGAACCAGAAGAAAACATCACTAAACATTTTGTCCAGTGCACTGATGATTCTGCCATTTTTCCATCTTCTTAATAATGATTTCAGATTTTGGCATAAAGCCAGCCCATGTTTCACTACCATGCAGCATTGCTGTTCACACATAGGTATCAAACAGTCTGCCTTTCACTCTGAGAGAGAGGCCTTTTGTTGCCAGCAGGGGTAGTACTCACTGAACTTTGCTCAACCTAATCTTATTCTCACAGCTATGCTCTCAGAACATCCACCTCCACTATTAACCTGGTTGCCTAGATACCGCAAGCTACCTACTACCTCTAGCTTGCAACCCTGGCAGTTGGTAGAGTCTGTCATTAAAAATGAAATGTCCAATTTTCTTATGTACCAAGTTTGACAGTTGTTAACTCTAATGTTTCATCGTAACAATTCTTTGTTTTACAACATTGAAGAGTTACATCATCATTTTTTGAAATGCAAGTCATTGAGTCTGTTTATATTATACGTTTTCCCTTTGTAAATCAATTTTTGTGAACCCATGGATAAATAAAAAATTTATGTTGTTTTTGAATATGAGTCCCATCGTGTAACCAATGCATCCCAAACAGCTCAAAACATCAATGAGGTGTTTGGTGAAGATGTGGCGAATGAGCTTGCTGCATGTCAATGGTTTGAGAAGTTCCAGTTTGGTGACTTTACTCTTGAAGGTCAGCCCCATGGTAGACCTGAGACCAAGGTAGATAATGATGAACTGGAAACTGTAGTGGAAGTGGATGCATTTCAAACTATGCATGAGTTAGCAGTAAGGTTTGATGTTTTGATTTGCCAATCTGGTGGCACATAAAATGCACCCACTACTCTCTTGGAGTGGTTGGTGTTAGGAAGGGCATCCAGCTATAGAAACTTTGCCAGATTAGATTGGAACCTGGTGTAGCCTACTGGCTTGCCAGTCATCAGTCAAACTGTCCAACCCATGCCAGCATGGAAAGAGGACATTAAACCATGATCAGGGATATACTGTTTAATAACAACTACAACAGTGGAAGGCGAAAATCACCCAGCAGCAGCTGTGACAATGCTACATGTACTGACTGCCAACCACATGTGAAGACAAAATCCACCTATTCATATAGGAGGACAGGGAATGGAAAAATCACTGATACTGCAATCAGTTGCCCAGCTGAATAACAAAATCCTTTGTAATATGTAGAAGCAACAGCTCCCTAAATTTCTTTTTTACCACCATCCTTAGTGGCTACTAAGCTTTAAGTACACAACTTCATTACTAATTAGGCCACAAATTAGCAGCAAAGATAACAAAAGCTGTAAACTACTTCTTGAGAGCCTTCTGAGCTATTTTAAGATTTTATTCCACATGTACTCTTAATGCTAATTTTCTCATTTGCATCTTCCACACATAATTATTTTGTATCTGTGATCAATCTACTATTTTGCATACTGAGTATAACCATAGCCCAGGCTGAAGGGTCTTTCTAAAACTTTAACCTCCATTAAATTTATTTTGAGGCCTTCATGTAATCAGAATACAAGTTCTCACAGAAAGCAGGTCTTAAGCTTGCGTTATAGCCTAAAGACTAATGAATATAAAGGGGCTTAAAACTGAGCCCCAACAGACCCCTACTTGTATAGTAAATTTGCTTATTAAATTCTTTGTTGACTGTACTTTTGTAAATGTTTCATACAGTCCTCATAAGCCATTCATGTTTTAATCATCATCATCATCATCGTTTAACGTCCGCTTTCCATGCTAGCATGGGTTGGACGATTTGACTGAGGACTGGTGAACCAGATGGTTACACCAGGCTCCAATCTGATTTGGCAGAGTTTCTACAGCTGGATGCCCTTCCTAACGCCAGCCACTCCAAGAGTATAGTGGGTGCTTTTACATGCCACCAGCACGAAGGCCAGTCAGGCGGTACTGGCAACAGCCACGCTCAAAATGGTGTATTTTACGTGCCACCTGCACAGGAGCCAGTCCAGCAGTACTGGCAACGAACTTGCTCGAATGTCTTTTCACGTGCGAGGAGGGCGACGTTGGTAACGATCACGCTCAGACGGTGCTCTTAGTGATCTACTGGTACAGGTGCCATCATGATTTCACTTTCGCTTGCCTCAACAAGTCTTCGTAAGCCAAGTTTAGTGTTTTAAGGTGATCTAAATTAAAATCTTCTTGCAAAATGTTATGTTAATTTATGTTCTAAATGTCAGTTTAATAATGACTGGATAGTTTTACTAAATTCTTTATTGCTTTCAAATTTAATTGAAACTAAAGCAGTGTGTTTTGATGAAAGTATAAGTAACAAATATTTGGGTAAACATTTGTTCATGTATTAAATAACAACATTAATTAGCAACATATAGTTTATTTCTTCCAATGAAAAATAAAATAAAATAATAATAATAATAATAATAGTCAGATTTCAAAATAATTGTAGATCAAGCTTTTACTCTTTGTTTCTGTAACTTTATTCATTCTTGTGTGTAGAGACTGGCTGTAAAGACAATGTCACGTTTGATTAAAGTTGAAGCTTCTTCCATCTTCTGGCATAAAACTGGGTCTCCAATAAGTCTTGCTGCATTTCGAACGTCCATGAGGACTTCGTTTAAACGTTGGATACAGCGCACTATGATACCTTCCTGTACGTCGGTGAGTTCGGTAATATCAGAGAAAGGCTGAAAGAGATTGAAAAGAAAGCAATTATATTGAGGAAACTGTGGTAGGCATATGTGTATAAGCACAGGCATGACTGTTAGGTTAAGAAGCTTGCTTTTCAGACATATTCAGGTTTCAGGTTCAATCCTGCTCCATGGCACCTTGGACAAGTGTTTCCAAATATAACCCTGGGTTGACCAGTCTTTTTGTGTAGATCTGGTAGAAAGAAATTGAAAGTAGCTACCATATATGTCATTTAACATCCACTTTTCCATGCTTACATGGGTTGGATGGGCTTTGTTGAGATGGATTTTATATCAAAAGGATGTATTATAATACTATTCCACATATACAAAAACAGCCATACCAACAATCCAACATACCCCCATCATCAGCTGCCCCATGGATATCATTATGGTTTCGACACCTAGGCAGTACTATTTAATCTGGCAGTGTCAACAGCACTAAAATAAGTGTTGTTTGGGAACAAACATACCAAAGAAACCACAACTTTCAAACACCTATGTACAACAGTATCAGTAAATAAATTCTATCACCAGTCCACTGCAGGATGAAGGCCTCATCATGTTTTCTCCATTAACCATGTGAAAGCCATGAATTTGAGTTTGAGACCATACTGGTTTGACGAGCCTACTTCACCATACTGGCTCAATGTGGCTTGGCAGAGGGGTGCAGTTTATATAATCTTAGCTAGGAGTAGTTAAAATGATTGCATTGACCCCAGTATTTAACTGGTATTTATTTTAATTGACTCCAAAAGGATGAAAGGCAAAGTTGGCCTTATTGGAATTTAAAGTCAGAATGTAAAGTCAGATATAAAATACCACCAAGCATTTCCCCCGGTGTGGTAATGATTCTGCCAGTTCACTGGGTGAATTATAGCAGGTGTCTGGATCCAAGGATATGGCATATTGAGACAATGTAGTATATATTGGAGGGATTATTGATTCTTTTGGCTGATTGTATCATGGCTTGGTTAGGATTTATATGATTTACATTTGACAGATATTTGTCCTCATCTTGCTTGTTGTTAACACAAAGTTTCAGCTGATACACCCTCCAGCCTTCATCAGATATCTTAGGGAAATTTCGAACCTGGGTTCTCATTCCTAAGGTATTTTTCAATGTTGTTATCATTCTGGTCACTGCCTGGAATTGAACTTGGAATCTTAGGGTTAGTAGCTCGTGCTCCTAACCACTACACCATATGCCCATGGGCAATTATGGAGTGAATTTTAGGGCTTATAAATCTAATATTCTCCTATCCTTCCTTAATACCGGTTCCCATATGCTACTCATATCTGCACTCGGTCTGCTTAGGAGGTTGTTGAGTCCTAGCATATGTGCTGCTTCTTTTAGTTTTCATATTTTCCAGTGGTGTTCTCTGTCTATTATTTTAACTTCATCCTACACAGGGAGGTGGTCTTCATTTTTCCATACATGATCAGCTATACCCGATTTATCAATATCTCCTCGTGTCACACAGCTTTGCGATGTTCATCTACCCTTATTTTGAGGGGGCGACATGTTTCACCTTTGTATAACCTACCACAGCTGCATGGTCTTATTCTCTTCTGTTGGTGGTTTTACTCAAAGGAGATATTTGTGAAGTATTGTATTAATAATGTTGAAAAATACCTTAGGAATGAGAACCCAGGTTCGAAATTCCCCCAAGACACCTTGTGTTAACAACAAACAAATATCCGTCAAATGTAAATAATGTAAATAATTCCTCGTCTCTTAAATATA
This sequence comes from Octopus bimaculoides, assembly GCF_001194135.2. NCBI lineage: Eukaryota > Metazoa > Mollusca > Cephalopoda > Octopoda > Octopodidae > Octopus > Octopus bimaculoides. Next base: position 44,554,375 of record NC_068983.1, on the reverse strand, counting down.
GAACTGGTTGGGATTTGTTGTAGAGAGATGAAAGATTAGGATTTGAAAAGGATAAGCCAGCTGAATGACATATTTTCACTTCTCTTGACTGTGTCATCATTGTTATTGTTGTTACCATCACCATTGCTGTCATCACTTTAACATCCATTTTTCCATGCTCCAGCAAGAAGCAACATTCTGGAACTTGATCAATAGAATTTTAAAATTCTATCAAAAAAAAAAAAATTATTGATTTTGGTGATTAAACAAACTAAGGGCCATTACTTTTCATTTCATTATGTTATGGTTTATAATTTGCAAAAAACAAAACAACACACACAACAACAAACAAACAAACAAAAACAAATCAATCTCCACTGCCTACCAAATAATTGGTACAATTCATATTTAGGAAAATGAACACAAAGTCTGCTGAAAATTTGTGAAGATGTTTAGAAGCTTGGTTCAATGAAAAAAAAAAAAAAAAAAAGTAGTAGTAATAATATGGGAACGTGCTGTAACAGCACGTCACTGCAGCCACCATTTGTTGGTGATTCCCTACTACTCCTGGCAGATGACACCTTTGCACCACTCAGATAACAGCCCTCCAACCCCCGGATCTGTTTGGGTAGTCATTGCTGATCAGGGTTTTATGAGGTCAGAGTGCAAATCCAACCTCAATGTCTTTTACAACACAGAGAGGAAATGTTGGGTCTATTCTTTGACATGCCAGTCCCCACATAGCATTAGAGCAATGTGAAATGAAGTGTCTTGCTCAAGAACACAACGTACTGCCCAGTTTGGGAATTGAATCCAAGATCTGGTGGTTGTAAATGTGACACTTGAATCACTAGGCCATGCATATTCACATGAAGACAATACAAGTGATGATCAAATGAGAATACTTACCATACCACGAGCCCACTCATAGACTACTTCCATTAAACCAAAATGGAATGACTCTTGATATTCTTCAACTGAGATAGTTATACCAAATTCTTTCTGCTTCTCTGCTATACTGGCTGCAATATCCAAAACTTGTTTCCGGCACTAGAGATTGACACGAGATAAAGTTGTTTAAGAAGATAATAGAAGTAGAAGCGGGAAGAGATTTTAGGGAAATTAGGAACAGAAGACGAGGTAAGAAGATGAAAGGTAGAAGAGGATAAAGAAGATGAAGAAGAAAACAATTAAGAGTTAACAAAAAACATGAAGGCACAGAATTTGAAGAATAAATATATGTATTTCTTATTGAACACCGAAGAAGTGTATTGACAGGATTATATAATGTCTCAACAGCAAATATGTAATCATGGCAGTAATTTGCCAAAATGCATGTATGTTTTATAAAGCATACAATACTGTACCTTTTCTACACAATATTATATAGCGTCGCCTTCCTGGCATGTGAAAAGACATTCGAGCAAGGTCGTTGCCAGTACTGCCGGTCTGGCTCCTGTGCAGGTGGCACATAAAACGACGACACTTTCAACAGTTGTTTCATTACATTACATATATATATATATAAGGATTTTCGAGTGAGATCGTTGCCAGTGCCCCTGGACTGGCTCTTGTGCAGGTGGCACATCAAATACACCATTTTGAGCGTGGCCGATGCCAGTACCACCTGACTGGCCTTTGTGCAGGTGGCATGTAAAAGCACCCACTACACTCTCTGAGTGGTTGGCGTTAGGAAGGGCATCCAGCTATAGAAACTCTGCCAAATCAGATTGGAACCTGGTGTTGCCATCTGGTTTCACCAGTCCTCAGTCAAATCGTCCAACCCATGCTAGCATGGAAAGCGGATGTTAAACGATGATGATGATGATGATGATGATGATATATATATATATACATATATGTAGATTTGTCCTTTAATTTGGAGGCTTCCAAAAAAGATTTCTAATGTTGATTCTTCATATTTTGCTGGTATTTTACAGGTGTAAATTTGCAAAGATATGAAAGTAATATTTGTATATGGTGTGTGGTGAATTTATGAAAAGAAGTCCCATAAAACTCATCAATTTTAGTTAAGAATGCAAAAGAGTTGGCACGTAAGAAACACCATTTTGAGCGTGGCCGTTGCCAGTACCGTCTGACTGGCTCTTGTGCCGGTGGCACATAAAAGCACCCTCTACACTCTCGGAGTGGTTGGCATTAGGAAGGGCATCCAGCTGTAGAAACTCTGCCAGATCAGATTGGAGCCTGGTGCAGCTGCTGGCTCTCCAGACCTCAGTCAAACCGTCCAACCCATGCCAGCTCAGAAAGCGGACGTTAAACGATGATGATGTATATATTTATGTGGGTGTGTCAGGCTTCTTTCAGTTTCCATCTATGAAATACACTCAAGGCTTTGGTTGGTCCAAAGCCTGAACCCAGAACCGTGTGGTTGGGAAGCAAGCTTCTTACCACTCAGTCACACCTTTTATATATACACATGAAACTACTATTTCATTATACACACAAAGAATTCATGTCGCTATGCATCTTGCCTGGCATGCTAATGATTCTGCCAGCTTGCCATCTTTTAAGCCTTACATGTATTGCTGCTGTTGTCCTTACCTTTTTGAGTACAGAAGTCAATTCAGGTTTGCTGCAATGTTTCACTTCGAATACAACACAGGACAAGGTTGCTGCAATCTCAGCCGGTTGAAGTTGTGTGAAGATGTTGTTGAGGATTAGTTCAGTAATCATCAGCTCATGGTTACTAATTTCACAAGCCACACGTCCTTTTAGTTGAACTGTACATGTCTGGTTCAGGTACTTGAAGCTTTTTAACACCTAGGAAAAATATAATGAATAAATCATATTATAAAAAAAAAAAGCATGTATGCGTGTGTGTCTGTGCACGTGCATGCTATTTAACTATTTAAGAACACAAAAGAATCTGTTATCTTCTCTTTCATTTAATTTCTAAATAACAAGCACAGACATGGCTGTGTGGTAAGAAGTTTGCTTTCCAATTACATTGTTCTGGGTTCAGTCCCACTGTGTGGCACCTTGAGCAAGACTCTTCTACTATAGCCGCCGGCTGGCCAAAACCTTGTGAGTGGATTTGGCAGACAGAAACATCACTGTATCACATCATTCAAATATGTTTGTTTGTTCACTTATTTAACATACATTTTCCCATGCCAGCATAGGTTAGACAGGGAGTTATTTGGGGCAGGATTTTACAACTGTATGCTCTTTCTGTTGCCTATCCTCACCTGTTCTACAAGTAAGTGGGTTTTTTAATTCCAAAGGTCTTCAAAAGCACAGAATGACAATCAATATCACCATTTTGCTCATACACATTTGTGCATGCACATGCATGCATGCGTGCACACACACATGCACATAATGGGCTTCCTGCAGTTTCTATCTACCAAATACACTTACCAAGCATTGATTAGCATAAAGCTATAGTAAAAGACACCTGTCCAAGGAAAAGTGCAATAGGATTGAACCCAGAGCCACATGGCAGTGAAGTGAACTTCTAAACCACACAGCCATGCCTGCACCCATTCCAATACACATAAGAGGAGGGGGACAAAGCTACTTACTTCAATTCTCTGTTGGTATTCTGGTAACAATGACAGACTTGCGTCTGATACCAGGAATGATAATTTCTTGTACTTCTTCTTCATCATTTGGTTTGTATGGACTTGTTTGAACTGAAATAAGCATGAATAAAAAAATATAAGACATTAGGTAATTAGCTGCTAGAGAGAAAGAGGAAACTTCTTTATAAATCTGTTTATGATGAAAATATGATAAAACTTTATGCAAGTAGACATTTTCAAAGCACACTTAAACCTCCGTTATAATTTAGCCTCTGAAAATTGAGCATGAAGCAACCTTTCTCTCTACAACACTCCATTCAGTTGTGGAGGTTCTTTTTTATGTCCTGCTCGTTACTTGTTGATCTCACTAGTGCAGGTGCCATGCACAAAACATCCTGTATACTCTGTAAAGTGTCTGATATTAGGAAGGGCATCCAGCTGTAGAAACGCTGCCAATGCAGACATTGGTCATTGAAGTAGACCCTGCACTTGTCAGATTCTTTTGAACAATCCTACTCTACGCCAGTATAGTAGACAGATGTTAAATGATGATGATGATGATGATAATGATGATAAAAATGATCGTAATTCTGTATGGGGAGATGTAGCTTCAATGTAGTTTCAAGACTCTGATGAGATGCTAGTTTAACTTTAGAATGACACTGTAGGGTAGGTTTGAGGGATCAGATCTGACCACTTCAACATAAAGCAGGGAGAATATTTTGGTCATATATGACTGGTTTAAATACTCAAGGGTTAAGTTATGAGAGAAAAGGTTGGAGTAGAGCAGGTTCTTGTTGTAGAAGAGCTACTCACATTAAGCATAGAGAGATTACGAATGAGTTAGAGGTATTTCCATCCAAATACCACTGGCATAGTGGTTAGAGTTTTGGACTCATGATTGTAATATTTTGGTTTCGATTCTTGGACCAGGCAATACATTGTGCTCTTGAGCAAAACACTTCATTTCACTCATTGCTCCAGTCTACTCAGCTGGCAAAAATAAGTAATCCTGTGGTGTCCCATCCATGTGGGGAATATATACGACTCGAGAAGGTAACTTTTTTGTAATTTCCATCTAAGGAGATAGATAGTATTGATGAGGTGTCCAGGTGGCACTACAGATAGCAGTAGCAGGTGGGGAATAATGGGGGGTTTGCAAGAGTGTGTGTGGAGAACAGATAGGGTAAGTGGGAGAGGGAGGAAGGCAACAGTTGTAAGGGTAGAGGGAAAGAAAAAGAAAGAGTCTTTTATACTAACATGTTCCATAAAATGGGGACAGTTGACACAGTTATATTGAGCTATTTGTGTTTCTAAATATTGAATGCTTCGGCACTTCTCCATTTGATCAATATCTCTGATGTTTAGGTCTTTAATCATATTGATTTTGGTCATGCCATTTGGATTAGTTTCGGACAGACGTAACAGTTCTTGGGTAGCTACACTGACAGACTGACTTGGTGGTTCATCTCTGCAAATAAACAAAACAAGAATGACAATATAAATACACAACTAATACACACACACATGGTGCCACAAAGTCGTTATTTTTATTTATCATTGTAAGGTGATGAGCTGGTGGAATGATTACCATGCCAGACAAAATACATAGAGGCATTTTGTCTGTATGTATGTTCTGAGTTCAAATTCTGCTGAGGTCGACTTTGTCTGTTATCACATTGGGATCATCATCATCGTTTAACGTCCACTTTCCATGCTAGCATGGGTTGAACGATTTGACTGAGGACTGGTGGACCAGGTGGCTCCACCAGGCTCCAATCTGATTTGGCAGAGTTTCTACAGCTAGATACCCTTCCTAACGCCAACCACTCCGAGAGTGTAGTGGGTGCTTTTATGTGCCACTGGCACGAAGGCCAGTCAGGCGGTACTGGCAATGGCCACACTCGAAATGGTGTATTTTACGTGCCACCTGCACATGAGCCAGTCCTATAGAATAAGTAGCAGTGAGCACTGGGGTCGATGTAAGACTTACCAACACTTCCAAAATTGCTGGCCTTGTGCCAAAATTCGAAACTTATTAATCATTATTATTATTATCAACATTATCATTATTGTGTGCAAGAGAGAGGACTGTGCTGGTTTGGTCATGTGATGCATATGGATGAGGACAGCTGTATAAAGCAGTGCTGAGCTCTAATTGTGGAGGAAATCTGTGGAAGGGCTAGACCCAAGTAGACATGGGATGAAGGGGTGAGAAAGGATCTTTGCACACTGAACCTCACTGAGGAAATGACAGCGGATTAAGAGTTTTGGTGATTTGCTAAGGGAAATTGCTGTCATTTATACAAACAGGTTTGTCTTTTATGGGTGCTGGTGCCTCATAAAATGCACTCATATTGGTGCTGTGTAAACACACCTGGGTCGGTGGCAGGTAAAAAAACACCCAGCTCACCCTGTAAAGCGGTTGGCGTTAGAAAGGGCATCCAGCTGTAGAAACCATGCCATAACAGACAATTGGAGTCTGGATAGCTCACTGGCTGGCTAGCTCCATGTCAAACTGTCCAATCCATGCCAGCATGGAAAATCTACTTCAATAAACCCTGTCCAACCCATGCAAGCATTGAAAAGAGGACATTAAAACAATGATGATGATGATGATGATGATGATGATGATGGGTTCAATAACTTACCTGAATCTTGGCATATTTCTTTTTTTTATATTATTGATAATTTTCTCTGGGTCAATCTTAATTGTCTTGCTTGTTATGTAATCAATAGCATCTGCACTGACTTTCAGTAATTTGTGCCAGGCAGGGCCTTCAGGCAGGAACAAAGGTTTTGGAAGCATTGGTCGAAGATCTGAAGATTTATTTTCATCTTCTTTTTCAGTTGCATTGTGATTGGAATCTTGTAGAGGCTCATTGTCATTCTTCTCACAAAGAACTAGAATGCCATAGAGTTTTTCGTTCTTCAGATTGTTCATGCTCTGTAATACTATGCCTGCAGTGTTTGGGTGGTCGGCCTTATCAATAACGACAACACGTCCGTTTGATAAGACTTTGTTACTGGCAGGTGATGTGAAGAGGAGAGTCTAAAATAACAAAAGAAAAAAAGACAAACAAAATATAAAAAGAATGTAATGTATACGTGCAGGCAAGGCTGTGTGGTAAGAAGTTTGCTTCCCAACCGCATGGTTCCAGGTTCAGTTCCACTGCATGGCCCCTTGGGCAATTGTCTTCTACTTTAGCCTCAGACTGACCAAAGGCTTGTGAATGAATGTGGTAGATGGAAACTGAAAGAAGCCTGTTGTATATATAAATATGTACATGTATGTGTGTGTGTGTGTGTGTGTGTGTGTGTCTATACACAGCAAGGTGGTTGGCATCAGGAAAGGCATCCAGTTGTAGAAAGAATCTGAAAGCTAGCTATTAGAACATGACATAGCCCTGATGGTTGCCAGATTCTGTCAAACCATCCAACCCATGCCAGCATGGAAAATTGATGTTAAATGATGAATGATGATGATGATGATGATGATGCATGTGTGCTACACAGTTTCTGGCTCAGTCTCACTGCGAAATACTTTGAGCAAGTGTTTTCTATTATGAGTGAATATAATAGAAGGAAACTGTGTAAAGCCTGTTGTGTGTATGTGTGTGTGCGTGCACATACATATAGATGTATATATGTTTATGATGCATACGCAAATGTTTACATTTTGTGCTCACATGAAAAAAAATCACTGAGCTAAAATGATGTCTGTTACCATTTCCTTGTCAACTCATTGCCTGGTAGCTTTGCACTTTTGAGGACGAATGGAATGAAAAGTCCCTTACTTAAAGAAAAGGTAAGAGTTAGTAATAGGAGGGCCATCTGGTTTTGAAGCAATGCCTCAACAATATAAACTTGTTTGAAACTTTAGCATCCAAATTACTCTGTCAAATTTAACACTTATTTATTCATGCTGTTTTGAATTAAATCATATATCTCATAGCTTTGGGATTTCACAGATGTGTTTATTTTCAGAATGACATTGTAGGGTAGGTGTGAGAGGCTGGATCTGGCTGGTTTGAACATAAAATATGTAGAATATTTAGGCCAGTTATGGTTGGTTTAAATGCTAAAACTCATGACGTCAAGTGAATGAATGAATGCATATGTATGTGGTTGGTGCTAGGAAGGGCATCCAGCTGTAGAAATCATACCAAATCAGACTGGGGCCTGGTCCAGCTCTCCAGCATGCCAGATCTGGTCAAGCTGTCCCACCCATGCCAGCATGGATAACAAACATTAAATGATGATAATGATGATATATACATATATATTCACTTGCTTTTTTCGCAATGTATCTGCATTAGTATGATCCACAAATGGCTATTTTAATCATCATTTAACGTCCGCTTTCCATGCTAGCATGGGTTGGACGATTTGACCGAGGACTGGCGAACCAGATGGCAGCACCAGGCTCCAATCTGATCTGGCAGAGTTTCTACAGCTGGATGCCCTTCCTAACGCCAACCACTCCGAGAGTGTAGTGGGTGCTTTTACGTGCCACCGGCACGAGGGCCAGTCAGGCAGTACTGGCAACGGCCATGCACAAATGGTGTTTTTTACGTGCCACCTGCACAGGAGCCAGTCCAGCGGCACTGGCAATG
>NC_068983.1:44544968-44545704 GCF_001194135.2 Octopus bimaculoides | reverse complement strand
TATATATATATAAAAATAATATTCAGTCTGTTGAGAATATTTGAAAACACAACACCTAATAACCTAATGGTATATCTTTTCTACCCTTCTGATGAGATTTTGCCTAATACAATGATTTAATTATTGAAATTTAATCTTTAGGCAAAATTGAAACAGCTGTAAGAGAATATGTTGGATTTTTTTCAGTTAACAAATTATATTAATGCTACATCTCCATTTTCTGAATTTTCTTATATATATATGTGTATATATATATATATATCTTAGGCAATGAGCAGAAAAAGAAGACAACATAAGAGGGGCAAGTTTAACAAATGTAATAGTTTGATGTTATTCTGTGTGTAAAGATCAGTTGTGTTTTGCAGGGCTGCTTTATTTTGACCCTTAATGATAAGCCTGAGTGATGCTGATGAGCTGGAATCACCTCTGATCAGTTGTGGTGTGCAAGAGAGACGATTGCACTGGTATGGACATGTGGTGAGAATGGATGAGGATAGCTGTGTGAAAAAGTGCCACACCCTAACAGTTGAGGGAACCCGTGGAAGAGGTAGGCCCAGGAAGACCTGGGCTGAGGTGGTGAGGCAAGACCTTCGTACATTGGGCCTCACCGAGGCGATGACTACTGACCGAGACCTTTGGAAATGTGCTGTGCGTGAGAAGACCCGGCAAGCCAAGTAAGATCGTTGCTAGTGCCCCTGGACTGGCTCTTGTGCGGGTGGCACATAAGATGCACCAT
>NC_068983.1:44539713-44544251 GCF_001194135.2 Octopus bimaculoides | reverse complement strand
GGTGTGTTTACGTTCCCATAACTTAGCGGTTCGGCAAAAAGAGACCGATAGAATAAGTACTAGGCTTACAAAGAATAAGTCCTGGGGTCGATTTTCTCGACTAAAGGCGGTGCTCCAGCATGGCCGCAGTCAAATGACTGAAACAAGTAAAAGAGTAAAGAGAATATATATGATTAGTAGTGGGGTTGATTCGTTTAGCTAAACTATTCTAGATAGAGACCCAGCATGGCTGCTATTCTATGACTGAATCAAGGAAAAGATTAAAAAAAAAAATATCATATCAACAATCAGTGATAACATACCAGCATCATTCGATGGAGATCTACCTTCTGTGGAACACCAGCTTTACACATAATGATAACAGTCCCAGTGGTGTCGAGCCCTCGGCGACCGGCACGACCAGCCATTTGGATGTATTCACCAGGCAAAAGATTTCGGAAATTCGTACCATCATGTTTGGAGATGGAATCAAATAGTACGGTCCTAGCTGGCATGTTGACCCCCATAGCAAATGTTTCAGTGGCAAATAATATCTGAAACAGAAAAAAAACAACCTAATTTGTTCTGTTATTTCTTATACTGAGATATAAAAAAACTCACATTAACAGCAGTAACAGTATCATTGTCATCAGTGCCACCTATAAAAGAGAAACAGGCAAAAGTTTGCAACAATAAAAGACTTTGCATTCATGATTTCCTTGGGAAAATGAAGTAATATGAAATATAAGTGACTCTCATCCTTTTACTGTACCTCCTCTACAGCAAGAAACCTGTTCTGCTCTGGCTTCCATCTTATAACTTAATCCATCTTTTGTCTTTCATCTCTGAGCATAAAGTTGCCTTATGAGTGCTTGTGGGATGCAAAAAAAAAAAAAAGTACCGAGTACATGCAGTAAAGTGATTGGTGGTAGGAGGGGAATCCAGCTGTAGAAATCAGGTCAAAGTAGTCACTGAAGCAAGATGTAGTCCTTGGGCTCACTGGAACCTGACATAAATATCCAACACACGCCAGCATAGAACATGAATATTAAATGATGATAATGATATATATATATATATATAGATAGCTTTTCACAGGTGTGTGTATGTGTGTGTGTAAAGGCATATGGCCTAGTGGTTAGGATGTTGCACTCATGATCATAAGATTATGGTTTTAATTTCCATATTTCTGTTGAGATACTCTATGTTCTTTCAACCGATTTTAAATATAACAAAGAATTTAGTAAGATAACTTAGTTATCATTAAGCTAGTGTTAGGAACATAAATTGTGACTAAAGTTTGGTGGAAGATTTTAATTCAAAACTTATGAAAATGAGACATTTGTACTACAGAGCAAGAAGCGGTTTCAGCCGGGTTGGTATCGAAAGGGTTAAATGATGATGACGGTGATAAGTTACTTGGTGGCCTTACTGATGCTAGTGTCACCTGGTATACTCTGCAAAGTTGTATGGCATTCAGGTACAGAAATCATGCCCAAGCAGACATTAGTGCTTGTCACAGTCATCTGGTGTGTTGGAACCTGTTGTACTGTGCAACCCATGCCAGTATTGAAAAGGATAAGGATCCTTCCTGAATCATATAGACTTCTAGGTGCAGTCTCCCGGTTTCTGTGGTGTATATATTCCCCCACTGGATGGGATGCTAGTCCATTGCAGGATTTCTCATTTTTGTCAGCTGAGTGGACTGGAACAAGAGTTTTGCTCTAGAATATAGTGCATTGTCTAGTCCAGGAATCAAAACCACAATCTTGTGATTATGACTGTAATACTCTAACCCTTAAGCCACACACATGTGCCAGCATTGAAGACTGATGTTAAATGATAATGAAAATGATGATAATCATGATGGCATAGATATATATATGTGTGTGTGTATTTTACCTTAACAAGACTCCTTTGGAATAACATCTCTACCACTTCTTTGAGGATTGGCAAAACTCCACTGTGATGAATACCCAGACCTCTCTTAAGAAGTTCTTCCATTTGTTTGACCTGAAAAAAGTTCAAGCAAGACCACAATTGTATGAAAGAAACAAGGGAGTGGGTGGTGTGATTATATATTTACATACATTTCTAAGATGAGTTATTTTACAACAAATTCAGTTTTCCAATTTTTGCCAAATTGGCACATTTTCTGATCAATGCAATAAAAATAAATTAATCCAAAGAATGCTTTCACCCCCATCTAGCATAAGAATGCACCCCTCCCACTCCTCAGGTTTTGTATTCTTGCAAGTTGCACAGTCACCTCAGAGGTGTCATAAGTACAGACCTGGTTGTGTGGTGAGATGTTTGCTTCTCAACCAAATGACCTCAGGTTCAATCCCATGAGGCTCAACGCTCAAAAGGAACTTCGCCACTTTCACCTTCGTGAGGCCCAACTCTTGAAAGGAACTACATGTAAACTTAGAAATTTGTAGTTTGGTGCCTAGGGGTGCATTTAGCTTACCAGGGTGGGTTGGACTCTAAGCTGTGGTAAAGGCAACTAAACCAGGAGATGGTGATCTCTATTAGAAAAAAACCTGAGATGTGTTGTTCATTGAGTGTGTGGCTAAAATAAGCATCAACTTTCTGTCATTAACATTTCCAAGAAGTGTGGTGTCCCACAGCTATAATACTAATTTCAAATTTTGGCACAAGGCCAGCAATTTTGGGAGAAGGGTAAGTCGATAACATTGACCTCAATATTCAACTGGTACTTATTTTATTGACCCCGAAATAATGCAAGGCAAAATCAACCTTGGCAGAATTTGAACTCAGAATATGAAGATGGACGAAATGCTACTAAGCATTTCGCCCAGCATGCTAATGATTCTGCCAGCTTACTGCCTTTCCTACAGCTATAATATTGGCTGTGTGACCCTCATATGTCAAAGCCAACAAGAGAACTCACTATATATACTATATAAGTGTTTGTATACTATACCTGTGGCAGATCCCTGTCTGACCCTTTCAGTCTCATAACACACTTTTGGTAGAAGACATGAATTTCACTCTTCTCTGAGCTCGTCGTCAGGTCGACACTTAACAAATTAGCAGCATTAGCATCGATTCTTTTCCGGGAGAACATGAAGGCAACTACAGGTAACTTATCTTTCTTTTTCAACATATCAATCACGGACAACCATACGTTCTTTTCCTGTAATTAATAAAAATAACAATAACAATGATAAATCTTTTACAAGGCCTGAAATTTTGGAGCAAGTTTGTAGTTGATTACATCAACCTCAGTGCTTAGCTCAGGGGTCGCCAAAGGGGGTCAGCGAGGAATTACAGGGGATTGATGATAGCCAAGGGGTCAAATGGGGGTTAGCGTGCGAAAGACCAGCTCACCCAGATGAACTGCTTGGAATACTTAGTCAGCAACATGAAACATGGGCAACTATGATAAATTTTCACTGCAGCAAAAAGTCTGCTGTTGCTAACATTCGAGGCTTGATGTTGTAATCTGTATTGTAATCGAAGATTGAGAGGCGTGATTGAGGGGATGCAGACTGTCAAGTGTTTGCTTATGGAAATGACCAGGCCTGCTAGAGAAGATAGGATATTAAATACATATCTCATAAACGTTTTTGCCAGCATCAGTACCTGGTACGCATTTAAGATAGGGTATAGTAAGGTAGGGTATTAAGATATTTTAAATGAGGAGGATAGTCAATGTGGAAGGAGAAGTGGCTAAAGGGGGTCACTGCGGAAGGAGAAGTAGCTAAAGGGGGTTCATGGTTGAAAAAGTTTAGCGACCCCTAGCTTAGCTGGTACTTTATTTTATCAACCCAAAAGGATGAAAAGCAAAGTCAACCTTGGTGAAATCTGAACTCAGAATGAAAATATGGATGAAATGCTGTTAATTAATAATAATACTAATTATAATAGTCCTTTCTGCTATAAGTAAAAAGTCTGAAATTTGGGGGAGGGGGATAGTTGATTACATCGACCCCAGTACTTACCTGGTACTTACTTTATTAACCCTGCAAGGATAAAAGGCAAAATAGACCTCAGCGGAATTTGAAATCAGAACATAAAGACAGACGAAATACCTCTAAGCATTTTGTCCGGTGTGCTAATGATTCTGCCACCTTGCTGCCTTAATGATGATAATAATACTAATAATAAATATAATTTGAATTTTGGTAGAAAGCCAGTAATTTGGAAGGAGAGGACAAGTTGATTACATTGACCTTCAGTGCTCAACTGGTATTTATTTATCAACCCCAAAAAGATGAAAGGCAAAGGTTGACCTCAACAGAGTTTGAACTCCGGATGTAAAGTACCAAAAGAAATGCTGCTAAGTGTTTTGCTTGATGTGCTAACAATTCTGCCAGTTTAATCCACCTCAACAGGATGAAAGGTGAAGTCAACTTTGCTTTTTGTCCCTTTTGGGGTCGATAAATTAAAGAACCAGTCAAGTACAGGGATTGATGGTAATGGTGGGGATAATGCAGTTTTGAACCTCTCCTTGAAAAATGTATATTTTTGAAAACATTTTTTTCAGATTCCTACATTTTAGATGTCGGAGATTACAAATATGCAAAAAAAAT
>NC_068983.1:44537462-44539559 GCF_001194135.2 Octopus bimaculoides | reverse complement strand
ATTAAATCCAGGCAAAAACATTAAACTAGTGTTGGGAACATAAATTGTGACTAAGGTTTGGTGGAAGATTTAATTTAAAACTTATGAAAACAAGGCATTTGTACTAGAGCCAGAGGTGGTTTCAGCAGGTTGGTATCAAAAGGGTTAAGAATTGTTTCTCTATTATATATTTTAACCCTTTTGTTACCATATTTCTGTTGAGATACTTTGTGTTTCTTTTAATTAATTTTAAATATAACAAAGAATTTAGCAAAATAACTTAGTTATCATTAAGCTAGTGTTAGGAACATAAATTGTGACTAAGGTTTGGTGGAAGATTTTAATTCAGAACTTATGAAAACAAGACATTTATACTACAGAGCCAGAGGTGGTTTCAGTCAGGTTGGTATTGAAAGGGTTAAAATTGCTAGCCTTGTCAACTATTTCAACTAAGGGCATAGTTTCTAGAATGGGTCTAACCTTTCCTGCTAACTTACTTGTTTTGCTGTGACATTAGCATTTGGTCTTTTTGCTTCTGTACTTGGTTGCTTTTTCTTTGCAGCAATGGCTTGGGTTACTCTGAAAGTTCATGGATATTTACATAAAAAATTACATTAATGGAATTAAGAAACATGTAATATTGTTCATGATAAAATCCATTGTTCTTCATATGTATTCTTTTATTCTTTGACTGTGGCTGTGCTGGAGCAAACTGATCCCAAGACTTATTCTTTGTAAGCCTAGTACATATTCTATTGGTCTTTTTTGCCGAACCGCTAAGTTACGGGGATGTAAACACACCAGCATCAGTTGTCAAGCGATGTTGGGGAGACAAACACAGATACACAAACATATACATACACACACACACATATATATATATATATGCACATATATACGATGGGCTTCTTTTAGTTTCCACCTACCAAATCCACTCACAAAGCTTTGGTTGGCCCAAGGCTATAGTAGAAGACATTTGCCCAAGGTTCCATGTAGTGGAACTAGGTGGACATCCAATATGCTAGAAAGAGGTTCTGCAAATTACATTGATTCTAGAGCATCTATGCTGATGAGAACACGGATGTTATTACATAAGTATAACGTTAAAGTTCGAAACTGCAGTCCATAGATAACTCTTTATTCTGTATATTTCTCATTTTGTCCTGTTCTGGCATTTTGCAAAATTTTTCTGGAGAACATTATTTTTCTTTGTGGTTGGGTCATTGATGACCTCTTTCTAGCATATTGGATGTCCACCTAGTGGTCATCCTTTATACACGTATAATACAATTTTTTCTGAATTTTCAGATTTTTTTATATGCTAGGCCACTTGGTTTTAAATTGAATTAATATTCAATTTATCACCCTATCTATCTATATATATAGAGAGAGAGACACACACATTTGTGTATAATTATGATTAACTCATTCACATACACTTGGATGTGGGAAGATCTTTCGCAGCAGAAATAGCCTCAGGAGCAAATACTCTCAAAAAAAGTATATTTAACACATTTGGTTGGAGTTACATGTATCTAATAATAGCCTGATTCAGTTATATATTTCTTAAAATTTCATGGGCATGGGTGACACGTCCACCTTGACAGATGCTCAGAGGAAGAGTAGTAAGTTTAAAAACAAACTCAAAACAGCTTCTAGATATTTAGGCTTCCGTTGGTCAATTCAGGTTATGTGGTTGTAAGTATTTTCTTTATTTTTAGGTTCATGTAGACAGGGTGTTGAAAGGATGTTGGTGCTACTTTGACAGCAGGCTGTAGTGTGGTACATTCAGTAACATTTGTTCCTAGTACTGAGTACTACCTATGGTGAGGAGGGCAGTATATTGGTGTCAGCTAGTCAGTCAGTCAGTCATCATTCTGTGAATGATGACTGATTCATATGTGATACTGTCTTCTTTCCTCTATATGCACACACAGACACATACACACTCACATATTGCAAGAAGTTGGATTGCAGAACAGTAACACTTGAAACACACACACACACATATACATATATATGTATGTATATATATAGTTGAAAAGGGTTTAAGAGTCCATACAAATCAAAAATTATAGTTAAAAGATAAAGGTGGACACTATATATATATATATATAT
>NC_068983.1:44536073-44537222 GCF_001194135.2 Octopus bimaculoides | reverse complement strand
TATATATATAGCAGGAATGGCTGTGTAGTTAAGAAGCTTGCTTTCTAATCATGTGGTCTCAGGTTCAGTTAGCCTTGGGCTGACCAAAGTCTTTTAAATAGATTTGGTAGACAGAAACTGAAAGAAGCCTACTCTGTGTGTGTGTGTGTGTGTGTGTGTGTGTGTGTGTGTGTGAACGTGCATGTGTTTGTGTGTCCCTTCATGCCCATGTGTTTTTGTGCACTTTTGTTTTGACATAATGTGATGGATGTAAGTGAGCATCACTGCCATACAAGCTGTGTTGTTCATTTCCAGCCTTCTATGCAAAATATGTCTGGCCAAGGGAAATATTACTTTGTTTGGAAACAGAGTGGGGTTGGCAACAGCAAGGGCATTTAGCCATAGGAAAACTTAACAAATGTAGTCTAACACATGCAATCATGGATAAGTGAACATTAAATGATGATGATATACATACACACACACACATACATATAGATAGATACTTGCCCAGTTTCTTGGAATACTCCTTTAGCATCAAGAACTGTGAAAAGCTCATTTGCTGTTTTGCTGCTGTTACCTGTGTACAGGTAATGCTCTAAAGGTACCGGCCTTTTTGAGGTGCTGATCACATAAAGCTTTCGTTTCTTGGTTTTCCTACAATAGAAAAGAAGAATATTGTCTATTTGTTTCTTTTTATACCTGATCTTTGCTATTGATCTTCAGTAAGAGTGAAGTAGTATCCAACAAATTGCCATTTCTACCTAAGAAACCCAAGAAGTAAACATGCAGTAATAAATTGTGCAAAACAGAGTTTATTTTAATGAGATACATCTTGAAATCACCTGAAGAGACACATCTACACCAAGGGATAAACCTAAACCAGTTGTGCAGTATTCCACCTGTGAGGGATCAATGCTAGATGGGTCAAAACGATTGTAGTGATCAATAAAGATTCTCATATATTCCATCTTCTGTCTGTCTCTCATCAATATTCATCATCATCATCATCATCGTTTAACGTCCGCTTTCCATGCTAGCATGGGTTGGACGATTTGACTGAGGACTGGTGAAACCGGATGGCAACACCAGGCTCCAGTCTGATTTGGCAGAGTTTCTACAGCTGGATGCCCTTCCTAACGCCAACCACTCAGAGAGTGTAGTGGGTGC
>NC_068983.1:44532606-44536063 GCF_001194135.2 Octopus bimaculoides | reverse complement strand
CAGTCTGATTTGGCAGAGTTTCTACAGCTGGATGCCCTTCCTAACGCCAACCACTCAGAGAGTGTAGTGGGTGCTTTTACGTGTCACCCGCACGAAAACGGCCACGCTCGAAATGGTGTCTTTTATGTGCCACCCGCACAAGCCAGTCCAGGGGCACTGGCAACGATCTCGCTCGAAATATAATTTGTATATAATAATTTATAAACTTTTGAGAGAATGTGAAATATTTTATTTTTGGAACAGTGGATTTTGAAGCACATACAGCTATAATTAATCCTTTCTACTAAAGGTACAAGGTCTGAAATTTTTTGTGGGAGGGCACCAGTTGATTACATCGACCCCAGTGTTTCACTGGTACATATTTTATAGACCCTGAAAGGATGAAAGTGGAATTTGAACTCGGAACGTAATGACGGATTTTGTTCAGCATGCTAACGATTCGACCAGCTCGCTGCCTTACATAATTAATGAAAGAAGAATATGTAGATATGTAACATATGGTATAATTATAAACAGGGTAAATTTTAGATATTTCTCCACAGACTGAAAAAATGATGAACAGCCTTACTCGATTTTCAAATCTTATTGAGTTCTCATCAGAGGCGTCTACATCATTCTGACAGTCTCTAGAGAAACAAGCAGCAAAACTATTTATATACTTGACAAATGCAGCAAATGTAACAATACAATGTAATAAAAGCTGAGGATATCTTAACTGACTTACCCAACCCATCCAGCAAACTCGATAGTATTGGGGACAGTTGCACTGAGTAGGATGATGTTTACAGTCTGTGGTAACATTATAAGTACTTCTTCCCAAACCACACCTCGCTGCAATATAAAATGAACAAAACATACTGGTGTTAATAAGAATAAATATTGGTTTCAAATTTTAGCACAAAGCCAGCAAGTTTGGGGGAGGGGTAAGTTGATTACATTGACTGGTACTTATTATATCAATCTCCAAAACGATGAAAGGCGAAGTCGATCTCAGTGGATTCTGACTTCAGATCGTAATGACAGACGAAATGCCACTTACCATTTTGCCTGGAATACTAACAATTCTGCCAGCTCATCACCTTTACTTGGTTGTAATTACAATAATAATAATAATAATAATAATGATGATGATGATGATGATGGTTTCAAATTTTGGCACAAAGCACAATCATCATCATTAACGTCCATTTTTCCATGCTGGCATGGGTTGGACGGTTTGACAGGGGCTGACAAGCTGAACAAACAAATATATATTGTTTTAAGTGTCCACTTTTCAATGTGTAATATTTCACCACAGTCCTCTGAACATGAATAATATAATGGCTGGACATGTATGTTTTCATGGAAGACTTCAAATGAACAGCACCACTTGTAAAATTGATGTTTGTTTGTGATTAATGTGCAGTGTTAAGACAAAGAGATATGGACATGCGCACACATACATCCACACATCTAACTATCTCTCTCTTTCTCTATCATCTATGTATGTATGTACGTGTGTGTGTGTGTGTGTGTGTATGTATTTCATTATCTTCCCCCCCCCACACACACATACAAGATGCTTCTTTCAAATCCCCTTACAAAGCTTTCGTTGACTCTGGGTTATAGTAGAAGACACTTGTTCAGGTGCTGAGAAGCGGAACTGAACCCAAAACCATGTGGTTATGAAGTGAACTTCTTAACCACACAACCATGCCCGCAAATGGAAAAATAATGGATGAACCCAGTAGGTAAAGAAAAACAACAACAAAAAACAAACAAACAAACAAACAAACAAACACAAAAAAGAGTCTTTAACATACCTCAGAATCATTAATGTAATGAACCTCATCAAAAATAACCCATTCCAAATCTCGAATAATGTCAGAACCATTGTACAACATTGACCTGGAAGGTAGTCATTGGATTATATGAAATTGGGAAAAACATTAAGTATTAGAAACATAAGAAGAATAATTATAATAATTGAAATTAAGACAGAAAAAAGTGAAATTGATAATGTTAGTGATAGTGTACAGTAGATTTTAATGAGTGAATTCATACAGAATTGCTAAGTCAAAAATTTGATAAGATTAGGCCCATGATATTTATGCTAGAAGGTTTTTCTCAGTAATCCATAATGAAGTTTGGAATGGTTTTCATTTAACCTTTAAGTATTTAAATTGGCTAAATCCAGCTCAAATATTCTATATGCTTTACATTGAAATTGGCCATATCTAGCCTCTTACACCTAACCTACACTGAAATTCTAAAAATAAACAATCACATCATTGCAACCTCAAAGCTATAAGATAATGCATGAGTAATTCAAAACAATTTGAGTGAAAAAGCATTACATTTAACAGAATAATCTGAACACTAAAGGGTTAAAAGAAAACTTAGTGAAAAGGACTGTGTGGTAAGAAATTTGCCTCTCAACTGCATGGTTCTAGGTTCAGTCCCACAGCGTGGCACTTTGGGTAAGTATTTTCTATTATAGCTTCAGGTTGATCAAAACCTTGTGAGTGAATTTGGTAGACAGAGGCAGAAAGAAGCCTGTCGTATCATCATCATCATCGTTTAATGTCCGCTTTCCATGCTAGCATGGGTTGGACGATTTGACTGAGGACTGGTGAACCAGATGGCTACACCAGGCTCCAATCTGATTTGGCAGAGTTTCTACAGCTGGATGCCCTTCCTAACGCCAACGTATACATATATATATGTGTATGTGTGAATTTGTTTCCCCCTCACCACTTGACAACTGGTGTTGGTGTGTTTATGTCTCCATAACTTAGTGGTTCACCAAAAACACTAATAGAATAAGTACCAAGCTTAACAAAATAAGTTCTGGGGTCAATTTGTTTGATTGCAATTCTTCAAGGCAGTGCCCCAGCATGGCCATGGTCTAATGATTGAAACATGTAAAAGAATAAAAGAATATTCAACATGTGATTGTAGAATTGGAATTCAAATTTAAAATAAAAATTATTTTCTCTCCAAACATTTGTCTACTTTATGAATTAATGGTGTTGAGCCAATGAAAGAACCTCTGTATGGTCTACCAAACTGTTAGATATTGCAGCCAAAATCTCCCTCCAATTGCACCTAACAATCTTAAAATAATAGACTTGTTGAATTTTACAAATGAAATCATCATTCAGGTAAAAGTCTGAAAGAAACATCTTCGGTAAAAAAGAAAAGAAGAGAAAATAACAGGAATGAAGAATATATGTAGAAACCATGTTGTTGAGAATGAAAGTACTATTATGATGAGCTCTACCTTAGAATTTCTGTTGTCATGATGAGGCAGGATGCTGTCTGGTTCAATTGGACATCTCCAGTTATGAGACCCACATCACCAAATTTTTGCTTGAAGTCACGGAACTTTTGATTGGACAGTGCTTTAATTGGAGATGTATATACAGTCCTGAAAAAAAGAAAGAAATATATATATATATATATATATATATATATA
>NC_068983.1:44523166-44532521 GCF_001194135.2 Octopus bimaculoides | reverse complement strand
ATATATGTATGTACTGATAGAAAAGACAACAAAAGAAAGAAAGAAAGAGACCTTGATATTATGTAAATAGAGGAATTTATCTGTAATATAATATGTGACAATTATTTGGTAGCCATGATAAAACTCCGAGTTTCAGATGCCGGGGCGGAAACCCACGCTGCCATCTCTTCAGTTATCTGGCCATTGAAAATTGCTATGAAAATGATGGTACATACCTTTGCCCCTCTGTCTCAAACAACAATATCCGGCCATGCATGCATGTATGTATGTATGTATGTATGTATGTATGTACATATGGAACAACACCATGCGATCTAAAATATCAAAGTCATTAAATCGAGAGTTGGGTACACAACCTAAATGTAAACTCTTTCCAGTTGTCTCTCAAAAGAAAAGAAAGGTTATATGAAAATTGGATTTTGTTATTTGCATTCTTTTACATACAAACACACATTCAAATATAGATGATGCACTCATGATTGTAAGGTTGTGGTTTCAATTCCCAGAGCAGCTGTGTGTAGTGTTCTTGAGCAAAACACTTCATTTCATGTTGCTCCATTTGATTCAGCTGCAAACGAGTGACCTTGCTGCAGATTGACAATCCATTTAGGGGGAATGTTGACCTGCCTGCCTAACGAGAAGGGTAGCATCATCCAAAAGTTACAACAATCAGAGGAAGTGCATTGTGACCAGTGGTGTATAACAACAGCCAATAGTCTGGTCAATACAGTAATATATATATATGTGCACATGCACGTGTGTGCATGTGTGTATGTCTGTGTGTGTGTGCATGTGTGTATGTGTTTGTATGTGCGTGTATGTGTGCATATGCGCATGTGTGAGTGTGTTTGCATGTATATGTGTTTGTGTATGTGTGTGTGTGTATGTGCACGTGCGTGCGTATGTGTGTGTGTGTGTGTATTTGTGCACGTGTGTGTGTTTGTGTGTGTATTTGTGCACGTGTGTGTGTGAGTGTTTGTGTCTGTATAAATCAGTGTTGCATTCTTTTATGCCAACAATTACTTGGCCATTTTTGAGACAAAAACCATTAAAATAAGTACCAAGGCTGAACTAAAAAACACTGTGGTTGACATGATCAACTATAAATGACAGTGGAAGTGGTGCACCAGCAAGGACACAGTCCAATGATTGAAACCAGCAGCAAAAGAATAGGAAACTACAAGGAAAGCAATTAATATAAAAATAAAGTAAGGCTAACCGTGTGAGATGCCGCAGTGACGAGGCGATGGCATATTCGGCAATTACAGTTTTTCCAGCAGATGTATGAGCAGCAACAAAGACACTTTCGTGATTTTCAAGACGCAGTATAGCTTGCTTTTGGAAGATATCCAGCTCAAAGGGCCACTGGAAGTAAAAAGAACTAGTAGTAGTAGTAGTAGTAGTAGTACTAGTAGTAGTAGTAGTAGTAGTAGTGATAGTAGTGGTAGTAGTAGTAGTGGTGGTGGTGGTGGTGGTTTTGCAGGTGGTGGTGGTAGTAGTAGTAGTAGTCATCAACATCATCATTTAACACCTGTCTTCTATGCTGGCATGGGAGGGCTGTATTGAGCTCCAATGTCTGCTTTAGCATGGTTCTGGATGCCCATCCTAATGTCAGCTATTTTACAATCTGTGCTGGGTGCTTTCTTTCATGATACTGGCACTAGGGAGGTCACCAAATAAATTGCAAGACAAATCCTCCTTGACTGAGTGGGGTGCAGTAGAGAGAGAGAGAGAGAGAGAGAGAGAGAGACTAAAGAATGATAATGGGATAGGAACAAGAGTGTTGCTGTAGAGGAGATAGATGGCCACCTCAGGCAGAGAGAGAGAGAGAGAGATAAAGATCATGTTGACAAGGTGTCAAGGTTTAACTTCAAGCTACAAAAGTTTTGAATATAAGACAGAATAAAGATATAGGAGTGTAAAGCATGGGTAGGTAAGTTCTGAAGATCATGTTGGTTCAGAGACGTGATGCATATGTGATGTGTGTGCACATATGGATCGTGGAGGCGCAATGGCCCAGTGGTTAGGGCAGCGGACTCGCGGTCGTAGGATCGCGGTTTCGATTCCCAGACTAGGCGTTGTGAGTGTTTATTGAGCGAAAACACCTAAAGTTCCATGAGGCTCCGGCAGGGGATGGTGGCGAACTCTGCTGTACTCTTTCACCTCAACTTTCTTTTACTCTTTCTTCCTGTTTCTGTTGTGCCTGTATTTCAAAGGGTCAGCCTTGTCACACTGTGTCAGGCTGAATATCCCTGAGAACTACGTTAAGGGTACACGTGTCTGTGGAGTGCTCAGCCACTTGCACGTTAATTTCACGAACAGGCTGTTCCGTTGATCGAATCAACTGGAACCCTCGTCATCGTAACCGACAGAGCGCACATATGGATCAATATTGCCAAATGGCTTAGAAATACAGTGAGGGTTAACCCTTCTAATCATTTGCTTCATAGACTATTTAAACTGAACAATGGTCTTACCTTATAGGCCATAACTGGTATCCTTTTGTAGAAATCATCTACAGGTGTTTTGGTATCAATATTTACAGCCCAAACCTCTTTTTCTTCTTCAGGTTTTGGTGCTGCTGGTGTTTCTGGTTTTTCTTCTTTCACCTGGAGACAGATGATAAGAGTTCTGAAAATTTGAACTCTACCCACCCCACAAAAAAACAAACAAACAAAAAACTAGAAGAAAAAAAATCTGGCTAAAAAGCCTTCTATAACCTGATGTTGATCCTAAGGAATTAATTACTCTCAATTACTGTTGCTTCTAAGAAAACCTTATACTGGACCATAATTGACTCAACCAAAATTATTATTATTAAAACTAAGGCAGTAAGTTGGCAGAACCATTAGCACACTGGGCATAATGCTTAGTGCTACATCATCTGTCTTTATGTTCTGAGTTAAAATTCTGTTAAGGCTGACTTTGCCTTTCATCTTTTCAGGGTTGATAAAACAAGTACCAGTCAAGTATTGGGGTTGATGTAATTGACTGACCCCCTCCACCAAAATTTCAGGCCTTGTGCCTATAGCAGAAGAGATTATAATTATTCTTATTAAGGTGGTGAGCTGGCATGAGTGTTAGCACACTGGGAAAAATACTTAGTGGCATTTCATCAGTTTTAACATTCTGGTTTCAAATTCCTTCAAAGTCAACTTTGACTTCCACCCTTTCAGGGCCAACAGTTGAGTACTGAAGGTTGATGTAATCAACTTACCCCTCCATCAACATTTCAGGTTTTGTGCTTATAGTAGAAAAGATTAACATTATTATTATTATCATAGTATACAATTATCACAGTATACAATATCGTAAGGTTGTTGATTTAAGATATTGTGTCTACCAGGGGGTTTGTACTGTTTGTCAAGTCACAAGAACCTTATACAGACAGTACTTTATGCATGCAGTTCCAAGTAATGCCAACTTTTGCAATACACCTAGATTGTGGGGTATCTCTAAGGTTTTCAGATGTTTTTTCAGATTGGGTGGTATTGAACCCAATGCTCCGATGACAATAGGGATAACCTTTATGTTTGACTCTTGTAGCTGCCACATATTAGCGATCTCAATTCTCAGGTCTCCGTATTTATCAATCTTTTCTCTTTCTTTCATGAGGATATGTTGATCGCTTGGCACTGCCATGTCAGTTATTAGCCACTCTTGATTACCCACCACTCCTCCTATCGCCCCATGGAAGCACCTATTCTTACCAAACAATCACACCTATGAACAAAAATGAACAGCAAAATATATAGAAAAGAAAGAAGACTTACCTTCACAAGCTCTTCTAAACTTTCACTTCTAGATATATTGGTTGTTTTAGTATTAACAGTCTACAAATAAATAAATAAAAAATCTTTTAATTCACAAGCTGTAATTTTATATAACATATGTGAGCTGTTTTCTTCATTTCATGTTGCTCTGTAGTTGGGAGAGTGGCTGAATCATTGGCCTGGGGCTTTAGAAGAAGAGACTTGCCCAAGGTGCTGCACAGGGGAATTGAACCCAAAACCCCTTGCTTTCAAAGCAAGCTTCTTAACTATATAGCCATGCTTGCACCAAAATTCTCAGAAATAACTATAAGTAAAAGGGTAAAGACCCCTTCATTCATGAATGACCATGGGATTGCACCTAGAAAGTTACCCTCCAAGACACAAGTCCGGGCAAAGGTTGTTTATGGAAGACCAGGAGTCACTCATGCATACCAGCCCCTTCTTTTCAACCCACCAATGTTATCCAAGGCAAAGGCCGATACAACTTGGCACCAGTGACGTCGCAACTCATTTCTACACCTGAGTGAACTAAAAAGCAACGTGAAATAAAGTGTCTTGCTCAAGAACACAACACACAGCCTAGTCTGTGAATTGAACTCACAATCTCACGGTTGTAAGCCTGGTGTTCTAACCACTGAGCCACGAACATTCACAACCATAAGTAAAAACTAGAATATAAATCTACTTTTAAATTTGTCTGCCTACCTCAGTCTCAATATGTTCCTTTGTTGGTTTCCGGAACTGAAACTGGTCATCAGATAGAAGGTCATCACTTGGTGCAAAGAGATCGGTTAATTTCAAATACTGTTTAGCTGTTTCTATTTTGTTTGAATCTTCAGCAGGTGGTGGCTGTTGTTCTTTATTTTCATCTGAAACTTCTTTTGGAGGTGGTGATGCAGCCTTTTCTTTTCCTGTATCTTCTGTAGTGCTTGGTGCTTCAACTAGAGGAATGACAGGTTCATCTGATTCCTTTTCAACATATATTTCTGGGGCAGCTGGAATTTCCTTAGGTACCTCGCCATCATAATCCATGCCAGCCTTGAGACCAGGGGCATTGTAAAGTAAATCTATAAATAAAGAAACCGGATAAAATTAATAACAATTCAGGTAGGGTACTTGTCAACCAAGCAGACTGAGGCAAGTAAAGTCTTTTTTTTTTTTAATAGGTTTACTAAGAGAAAAGGACATTGCTCATAACCTTTATAGCTCCTAGGAGAGTCAACATCTTCAGAAAAAAAGCATCATCGTCAACTCCTAGACACTACTGTCTTAAAGCCTAGGATTCATGGGTCCAGTTATCTGATTCCCATGGTGAATAAATAACCAAGATCACAATATTTCCCCTGAACAGGATTAAAGTCCATTGCAGGGTTAGTTGTTTACAGCTGGGTGAACAGGAGCATAAGGGATGATGTTCGAGTAAAGAAGGACTGGGAAAAAAGATGGTTAAAATGGTATCTATATATATGAATTATTATTATATTAAAAATGGTAAAGACCCCCTTTGGTCATGAATGACCATGAGATTGCACTTAGAAAGTTCCCCTCCGAGGCACAAGTCTGGGTAAGGTTGTTTATGGAAGACCAGTAATTGCCCATACATACCAGCATCCCGTCTCCATACCACCGATGTTATCCAAGGGAAAGGTAAACACCTATACAGCTTGGCACCAGTGATGTTGCAACTCATTTCTACAGATGAGTGAACTGGAGCTACGTGAAATAAAGTGTCTTGCTCAAGAACACAACACACAGCCTGGTCCAGGAACCACATGCCTTCACCTATGCTATTTATTATTATTTGCAGTTGGTCCTTGTGATTAAGACTGTTCATGTCTTTGGCATGACTTGATAAGCTTTCTCCATACTGGTCGGTTTTTTTTTTCTTGCTACTTCAATGTAGAGGGTTACCAAGAAAGATCATCAGAGATTCTGAAGTCCAGCATTTGTAGTTTTGTAAGTATTATTTGTGTGTTGTCCAAGACCAGAGAATGTGAGGTACAAAACTGTTTCTATTACAAAGTCTGTGACTGTGCTTTTGTGCTGATGACAACAATGACTGCTGCCACTGCCTAAGATCAAAGACATTCCATTAGGGACCATTCCTTCTTTTGAATGATTGTATAGGACTACATTACATAATATATTATTACATTGTTAAAGATGATAGAGTATGATTAAGGCAGAAGTTTGACTGCTATTTCTAGCATGTTGAATTATCATTTAGATGCTTCTGTTATTGGTAAAAGGTGACCTTGACAAAGACCTAAGAACACTGGTCTCTAAGTGAAATAAACCAGCTGCAGAGATTTTTAGCAGTTTAAACTACAATAAAGAAAACTTACTTTTTTCAAAGTCTATCACGTCATACTTTCCTTTGGCAATTAGACCTTTGTAGCTTGGAATTTTATCCATACCACCTGAAACAAAGCACCAAGAAATACAAGCAAAATGTAATCAGTATAAACTGCTGGCATGAAATCATTGCATTATTGTATTGACTTTCATCCTCATACACACACACACATGTGTGTATATATATATATATATATATATATCGTCATCATTTAACGTCCGCTTTCCATGCTAGCATACATATATATATATATATATATACATGTGTGTGTGTACGTACGTATAAGTGTGTGTGTGTATGTGTACATATCTGTTATTACATGGAAAATTTTCAACAAGCAGCTCCCAGGATTATTTTTTTAAAAGTGGGTGAAAGGCCAGTATGGATATGGTGAAATTTTCCACTGGGTCAGACTATATTTTGCTGTATGGGAGTATTTACTAAATATTTCATTTCTTATGTTCAGGTAGTTTGTTAAGATTTTTAAAACTCTATATATAAAATGTGCCCTTTCTGTTGTTAATAAATGGTTTCAAACTTTCAAGGGCCTTCTCTTCCCTTATTTTCCAAATATGGCTGGTGAACAACATAGAATTCCTATATAATCTTACTTTTCAACTATCTAATTTGGTATGGCTGAGATCACTTCAGCTGATATCACGAAGCATGCTTAACTTAAAGGGTAAGTGTTGATCTTATATGGGCAAACCAGATTGTCATACTCAACAGGCTTGTTGGCAATAAGT
This sequence comes from Octopus bimaculoides, assembly GCF_001194135.2. NCBI lineage: Eukaryota > Metazoa > Mollusca > Cephalopoda > Octopoda > Octopodidae > Octopus > Octopus bimaculoides. The sequence continues at coordinate 44,525,646 of NC_068983.1, read as the reverse complement.
GCCTTCATATTGGAACTACAATTGTAGCTGATTTTTAATGGGCAGTACAGTATAGATCCATGATGGTACTATAATACATGAATCTGTAAAGCACTCAACTCCCATTATGTTTATTGCTAATCTTACACATTCATCATCATCGTTGTTTAACGTCTGCTTTCCATGGGTTGGATGGTTTGGCTGAAAGCAGGTGAGCCAGAAGACTGCACCAGGCTCCAATCTGATCTGGCAAAGTTTCTACAGCTGGATGCCCTTCCTAACGCCAACCACTCTGAGAGTGTAGTGGGTGCTTTTACATGCCACTGGTATGAGGGCCAGTCAAGCAGTACTGGCAACAGCCACACTCAAAGGTATTTTTTATGTTCCACCTGCACGGAAGCCAGTCCAGCGGCACTGGCAATGACCACGCTCGGATGTTGTTTTTTCACGTGCCACTGACATATGTGCTAATAAGGCGACACTGGCAATGATCACACTCGAATGGTGCTTTTTATGTGCCACCGGCACACTAGGTATCCATATAAATCTATAGTATAATTCCATGTATAGGAGCCCTTAAGTTCTTATTGTATGGATAATTTTTAACATGTAAATGGAAGTGTTAGAAGGGGTCTTTATACAGTACTCAGGATACAGAAAAAAACTACTTAAGTTTCATGTAAATATATGCCAATTGTACTAGGCTTCATTTACAGATCAGTTTGAGAACCAATATGGCAATGACTCTACAAGAATGGAAGTAAACAAGAATAAAGGAAATTCTTCAAACTATCAGTTGCCAAATAAATACATACCTGGCCAAAATGGATAGTTTGTGGCACAACCTCTGACATCCTGTGTTGGTGGCCCTGGAGGTCTTTTGAATGACATAGAATTCTTAATTGTAGACATGGTGTTTGTGAGTAACTCCTGAAATAATCAAAAGTAAGATACAGTGCGTTAAAGTAGGTACATTTCTTTTGACAAAAATAAATAATCTGAACCGTGTGTTAAGTAGCTTGCTTACCAACCACATGGTTCCGGGTTCAGTCCCACTGTGTGGCAACTTGGGCAAGTGTCTTCTACTATAGCCTCAGGCCGACCAAAGCCTTGTGAGTGGATTTGGTAGACGGAAACTGAAAGAAGCCTGTCGTATATATGTATATATATATATATATGTGTGTGTCTGTGTTTGTCCCCCCAACATTGCTTGACAACCGATGGTGGTGTGGCCATGCTATCCTTTTTCCCAATGTCCATGGAAACCAGATCTACATTATTCAATGTGCTTTTTTTTTTGAAATTGGTAGCATGAGATCAGAGGAAGATTTGGTTGCTATTTTTAGCGTGTCAAGAATCCAGCCAAACCTCTTAGCATCCCTATAGTTTCTGAGACACTATATTGAGTTTTGTATTTATGACACATGGAAATTATATATTCACCTCTTGGTAACCGAGAAGTTTTCCTGTTGTTGGGTTTCGTTCAACTGTGATGGTTGTCTGCACTGGAGTGACATCCATTTCCAGTAAGTTCTCTGAATGTTTTGTCCTGGGCCAATATCTGCAAAACCATAAAAAGAAAAATTTACTGATGCACTTTGCTTTAAAAAAAAGAAAAACAAAACCCATCCATCCATTTATTTCCACAGCCCACTACTGCCTTGAAGGGTTTAGCTAAACAAATTGACCCCACGACTTATTTTTTTTTTTTAAGTCTAGTACTTATTTAATTATTCTGTTCTGCCGAGCTGCTAAGCTGCAGAAATGTAAACTGACCAACACCGACAGAGAGACACATAAATATAAACATATATTTTATATCCTTCCAGAGGTGGGTATATACAAATTTAGGTAGCGGAGGTTTAATCAATGTGTTCACACAACATACTTCATGGCACTACCAAAATGCTCTCTACCCGACTACTACTGACCTCTACTCTTTATAAGAGTTCGGCTTGTCCATTCTTCCAATCCCCCAGGGGTGTCAATGACTCTTACCACAACATCTCTCCCTTTGAGATTGACTTCCAATGGAAGTTAATATTATTATTTTTATTTATTTCTTTTTCATCACAATATATATCATCATCATCATCATCATTTAGCATCCGTTGTCCATGCTGGCATGGGTTGGACAGTTTAACCAAAGCTGGCAAGACTTACTTTTGATGCTTCTTGAAATCATGAATTGGAAGACTTTCTGGATGTTCAACATATTTTTCTAGATCTTTTTTCCAAGTTGGTAAAATTTTGGGGAGGCCAAATGGAAGCTAGAAAGAAAAGAGGTAAAAAGAAAAGAAAAAATCATGCTTCAAACTTTTCATTCCTTTCTTTATGTTGATTTGGTACAAAATCAGCCACTTTAGGTGAAAAATGTAGTCACTTACTTGTACTTATTTTATTGAACCTGAAAGGATGAAAAGCAAAGTCACCCCCAGCAGTATATTAACTCAGAACTGGAAAACATGCATTTTGTCCAGTATGGTGACAATTGTCAGCTG
>NC_068983.1:44519001-44523009 GCF_001194135.2 Octopus bimaculoides | reverse complement strand
GGGGGGTAATTGAGTTACTTCCCCTGTAATTGCTGGCCTTGTGCCAAAATCTGAAACCAATATTCCTTCTTTTCGACTTACGACCAAGTTCCTTTCTGACTGCAAAGTTGTTAGTTGATCTGGTTGCATATTGGATTTGTATTTTTCATTCAAATACAGCTGATGCTTGAAAGTGACTGAGTGAGAGACTGGCAGGCAGTGGATGCCTGGGTTTGAGAGAAGTCTGCATTGCCAGATGCAACCATAGCTACCATATGTGCAGATGCCCAACGTCCAAAATCGATTATTTATTTATTTATTATTTCATTTACTTATACTTTTCAGTCATAAGTGCAGATGGCCATAAATCACATAGGTCGTAAGTTGAGGAGAGGGTGTATTGGCACAAGGCCTGAAGCTTTGTGGAGTTGCTAGTTGATTATATCGGCTCCAGTACTTGACTGGTACTTTATTTTATCAACCCTGAAAAGATGAAAGGCAAAGTTGATCTCGGTGGGATTGAAAGTCGTTATGTAAAGAACCAGAAGAAACTGCAGAGCATTTTGTCTGATGCTCGAATAATACTACCAGTCTATTAATGGTTTCTTAGAGTGGCACGGAAGGCTCACAAATTGCAAGGTGGGATTTGAGTTAATATTTCAAATTTTGAAAGGTAAGAAAGGCCAAGTTGATCCCAGTAAAATGTGAACTTTAATATCTAGAAGCATAAAAGAATAAGTTGTGGTTGTTTAATACAGGCCAACCCTGATCAAAGAGATCTATAATCAATTTCAGCTGTGATCACCCAGTTTATTTTAGATACTCTATTGATTCTGACATCTGCCATTTTGAGTCAAAAAGCGAGTCATTAGGAGGTTACTCAACTTACTAGAAAGTACAGCCAAATTTCCCTCAAACCACACAGCCTACATTGAACAATGTAGTCCAATGGTACTTGGCTCTTAACCGGCGTTCTTATGACCCTTAGGGGTCCACATGAGATTCCATTGTGAAAATCTGTGCAATAAATTGGTTACACTCCTACAGTACACAAAATACTTAAAAAATTTTTTTTTATACAATTCCTAATAATATTCAATTATGAAAATAAAATAAGATTTTTTAAACATTGGTGCAGGAGTGGCTGTGTGGTAAGTAGCTTGCTTACCAACCACATGGTTCCGGGTTCAGTCCCACTGCGTGGCACCTTCGGCAAGTTTCTTCTACTATAGCCTCGGGCCGACCAAAGCCTTGTGAGTGGATTTGGTAGACAGAAACTGAAAGAAGCCCGTCGTATATACGTATATATATACATATATATGCATGTGTGTTTGTGTGTCTGTGTTTGTCCCCCCACCATCGCTTGACAACCGATGCTGGTGTGTTTACGTCCCCGTAACTTAGCGGTTCAGCAATAAGAAACCGATAGAATAAGTGCTAGGCTTATAAAGAAGAAGTCCTGGGGGTCGATTTGCTCGACTAAAGACGGTGCTCCAGCATGGCCGCAGTCAAATGACTGAAACAAGTAAAAGAGTACTGGATGGCTATGAGGGTCCACCTGAGTAAAATGGGAATCAATAGGTTAGAAATGGTTGACAACCACTGATGGAGTCCATCATGATCATCCTTTTAACTCTTTAGCATCCAGATTACTCTGTCAAATGTAATGCTTATTTATCCACATAGTTTTGAATTAATCATGCATTATGTCATAGCTTCAAAATTTTGACAATGGGATTGTTTATTTCTTGAACGACATTGTAGAGCAGGGGTTTTCAAACTTTTTGACTTGCAGACCCCTTTATATTTCAGGCTTTACCCTTATAAACGCTTATGAAATTTATACATAAATATTTGCTTAAAATAACATATATTCTTACATTTATTTATTTAACAGTATTTAACAAATAGGTTTATTGTCAATTATACACACAGGATTTTTTTAATACGTACTTAATGAGAAGGATGTGCTTGCTTGGCTCTGCAGGAACCCCGTCTTGCCCTTGCGGACCCCCTGTGGTCTGCGGACCACAGTTTGAAAACCCCTGTTGTAGAGTATGAATGAGAAGCCAAATCTTACTTCTTTACTGCCCACAAGGGGCTACACACAGAGGGGACAAACAAGGACAGACAAACGGATTAAGTCAATTATATCGACCCCAGTGTGTAACTGGTACTTTTTTAATCGACCCCAAAAGGATGAAAGGCAAAGTCTACCTCGGCGGAATTTGAACTCAGAGCGTAGTAGCAGACAAAATACCGCTAAGCATTTCACCCAGCATGCTAATGAGAAGGCAGATCTGGCAGGTTTGAACACAAAACAGGTACAATATTTAAGCTGGATGTGGCTGGTTTAAATGCTACAGGGTTAATGATCACTTTTCCATTCTTACAAGAAAGGTAGATTTTCTACAGCTGGATGTCCCTCTTGTTGCTAACCCTCACTTATTTCTAAGGTAATATTTTTACATGGTCAGACATGACTTTATGGCAGATTGGCAATGAAGGACACTGGTAAGACAAGGAGCCAGTAACATACATTATCCTTTAATGTCCTCCTTCCATGCTGGCATCAGCTGGATGGTTTGACAAATCAAAAGACTGTGCCAAGCTCTACCATATGCTTTGGCAAGGTTTCTACGGCCAGATGCACTTCCTAACATCAGTCACTTTACAAAATGATCATCTTGAAAGTTCCCCTTCAAGGTACAAGTATGAGCAAGATGGTTTGTGGAAGACCAGCAGTCACCCATGCATACCAGCCTCTCCACTCCATGTCACTGATGTTATCCAAAGGAAACACAAAGGCCGATATAGCTTGGCACCAGTGATGTAACAATCCATTTCAAAAGCTAAGTGAACTGGAGCAATATGAAATAAAGTGCCTTGCTCAAGAATACAACATACAGCTTGGTCCAGGAATTGAATTCATAACCTCATGATTGTAAGCCTGATGCTCTAAACAATCTGCCTTCACACATAATGCGCTTCTTTCAGTTTTGATGTACTAAGTCCATTTACAAGACTTTGGTTGGCCTGAGACTATAGGCTGTGTAGTGGGACTGAACCCAAAACTATATGGTTGTGAAGCAGATTTCTTACTACACAGTCACGCCTGTGTCTCACATAAAAAAAAAGATCAGATGATTGTGACTGAGTGCCTCTGACCATGTGTCGATTTCTTCGACCACTGGCGTTGCTCCAGCATGGCCACAATCAAATGCTTGAAACGTGCAACAGAGAATGTCAGAGAAAAAGATACGATGGCCATGGTTGAAACGACTTTAATCATATGTAGGGCTGAATAACTACAACCTAAGGTGAATAACAATAATAATGACGATCCCTTACATAAATACATGACAAGAAATTTTGTGGGAGATGAGACAATCATACGGTCCCATACGATCGAATTTTGACAGTTCTGAGGGGTATGCCGACATTTGCTTAAGTCGAACCCCACCTGGTACCGAGCAAGTCTCATCGACAGCAACAATAATGATTTTTTTAATTAACCACAAAGACCCAAGACGCCGGTAACAATGCAAGGATGAAATAAAAATAAAATAAAATAAAATAAAATAACAATATATACTTACGGTTTTCAGGGGTAGAGGGACCCTGTTTGCATTTCGATTTTGTTCGGGAATAACTTCCACCCGGCCACAAGTACCGGTTTCAAGAAGATCGAACATCTTTCTTAGACACGTCACTACGATCTAGCGTGTTCTATGTAAATCTGCAAATTGGAAGAATGCATCGATGGTTACGTATGGTTTATGTCGAGTAATGTTTCCTTTGCTGGTCGAGGTGGGTGGAATCACATGGTTTTATATATATATATAAACCTTGGGAGAGGCATTATGCCGGTAATAAACATACGCACTGGTTCAGTCCTTTATTAATTTATAAACAGTATATAGTGGAGAGACAAGTTACTGAAGATTTTGCAAGAGTGCAATGAAATGATTAAAAAAAAAACAACAAAAAACAACTATATACTGTTTATAAATTAATAAAGGACTGAAC
>NC_068983.1:44517545-44518497 GCF_001194135.2 Octopus bimaculoides | reverse complement strand
ATATATATATATATAGTCCCGAAAAACAAGAACACAATGAAGATATTAACATATGTTAAGCAAAATACAGTAGATGTTATAGATCTTTAAAGAATGGTGTTCAGGAAGTGTGAGGGTGGTGCTAATTGATGAAACTTGTCAACATTGACTTGACTAAATAAGGAAACGAAATGTTTGAGAGATTGGATGGTATAACTAAATTTTAAATGTGTTGGAAAAGAGAAACTAGGAATAATAACTAAGAGAATAAATTTCTAACTTACAGATGAGTGTGTAAAGCAAAGAAATATTGCAAGATGGTTCTCGAACAGAACTTTCGGTTTCAACACTAACTGCTGACATGGATGGAATTACATGACAAGGAATAAAAATGAAAATGCAGCATTCGCGAATAGAAAATCTTACTCACCGAGGACAGCATTTACAAGATAAAAAACACAACAATTCTGGAAACTTTGAGCTGTCAGCTAAAATATATCACTTACAGGTTATTAATAAAGGCGATTGTAATAATATATTATAACATAACCATATTAATTGAGAACGAGGTGATCGCGTCGTTGGTTGACAACAATCACTTACACCGGTGGTTAGGTAGTTACGTCCCTTTAATCTTTCGACACCGGGTACGAGTCACCTCCCCTGCATAACAATTGCTTCTAACCTTCACAAATCTGGAAATTTTGGGGCTGAGGGTCTGTCAAGCTAATTAAATTAGCCAGTACTTAACTGGCACTTTATTTATCGATTCTGGGAGGATGAAAAACAAAGTTGAAATTTGAACTCAGAGCGAAAGCAGTTGTAGCTAAATAGCATAAAGCGTTTTTTGTTTTGTTTTTATCTTATACTCAAACGTTCCTCTACGTCAGTGGTTTCCAACCTCTTCTCTACCAAGGACCCCTTTTATTTAAATTAGCTTTCCTACAGACACCAGGATATCGAAAGGTCTGTC
>NC_068983.1:44515389-44517270 GCF_001194135.2 Octopus bimaculoides | reverse complement strand
TGCTGTGAAAAATTTTTTTCCGAGGATGAGGTGAAGAGCTTAGGAAAATTCACACGAGTCAGTTTTGTTTTAGAAAATGGGTAATTTTAATGACATTTTGGATATAGTAAGTTTCATTCGCAAAATGAGCCCCCTTTAATTTAGCTCAGACTGCTTTCAATTTTGGTGTATCGAAGCAACTCTGAATTTTGATTACGATCAACCAATTATTCTATCTCGTAAATTAAAGAATCTGGTGTTATTTGGAATTAAAGTTGGGAAATTTGGGTAATTTTAACCAATCAACAGACAGCGTGGCATTAACAATTGGTTACTACGACAACCGCACGTTGTGTTGTGGTTCAACACACCCGCAAGCGTTGATTCTTCACACCATGAGATTTACTTCTCGCGCGTTTTCTTTTAATAAAAATTTATTTATCAATTAGAATTTTATTATAGATATCTTTCGTCAATTGTCTTAGTATTTTACATATATAGCAAAAGTTGTTTGCGATGTTTATACAGTTTCTTGGCATTATGAAGGTGAATGTAATATGTGAACTTAGCACACAACCGCACACCTACACTTCAAGCACAGTAGCATTGGTGATTCATATTGCCAAACTTCAGGGACTCATTGACTCAGATAGCTGAATTTATGATTTCACTAGGTTAATTCTATTCATAAACATTTAAATTAGGAGTATTTCTTAAACTGTTAGCTTCACATTTCAACAGCTTAACTGAAATTTAGCTTTCGTAACAGAAACTGAGGGATATTGTGGAACAGAGAAACTGTGTGCGATACAAATAATCTGACATTTTTTTAATTCTGCATGCAAAAACATGAGATACAGGTATTCTTTCGCTTGGAAGAAATTCTTTGTTTACTAGTGTTATTCTTATCGTAGCTTACAAATCCAAGTATGAAAACGTTACTCAACTTTGAGGTTTTGGAGACAGACGCCCCCTTTTCACACACACACATACGCTTACGTATCAATGATGTACAAATACATGACAGGTATACATAATACTGAAATACGCATAAAGCAGACAAATGTATGAATATAACAAATTTAAAAAATAATAAAAACATACAATCAATGAAGAGACAAAAGAAACAATAAGATGATACATGTTGATTTTATTAGGTATTTCTGTTTATTTAGAAACCTACAATGAACAGGTCATTTCACAGATGCTAAACTATAAATTTCACAGGGTGCAATCTTAAAGTTGACACCGCTTCGCTAAACGCAGTAAATTTTTGTCTCGCTATTGGCTAAAAATACACAGTTCTTTCCATTTTTAAACCTCTTTTAGTAGAAAGTGGGTTATACATCTTTAGATTGTATACCTGACTTTCTACTAAAAAATTAAAGAAATCGACGGAACGCTGAACTCCAGACTAAACAACATTTACTTAGGTGATAAACATACATATCTTTTAGTTATACATCTTTAGAGGTGAGAATAACGAGCTGTCGAGTATAAGACCGAAAGATGTAGAGACAGCTTTTAAACACACGTCCATGCTCAATCGCTGGCCAGCGTGAAAGAGAATGAATTGAGCGGGAGACGCTTGCTTGTTTAATTTTACGCATGCGTAAGACTACGCATGCGCAGGCGTTACTACAGAGCTCCCTCGCCAGAGCGGAAACGCACGATAAATAAAATCTGTTAGAACGCCTGAGGCAGGATGACCACTGAAAAACCACCCACAAGATGTCGTACAAACACACACAAAGAAAATTCAAAGAAATGAAATGTACACTTGTGAAATACATGCATGCAACGTATAAATGAAATGACAATGACAAAACAACCGTGATGACAACTGTCCAGGAATACTGGAATCACGCGATGTAAAAGTCTGAGAGTTTGTTTTCCCTGAAA
>NC_068983.1:44508644-44514417 GCF_001194135.2 Octopus bimaculoides | reverse complement strand
TCAATCGCTGGCCAGCGTGAACGAGAATGAATTGAGCGGGAGACGCTTGCTTGTTTAATTTTACGCATGCGTAAGACTACGCATGCGCAGGCGTTACTACACTCTGTAACATTTTCCTCCAATCTTTTTCTCCACATCATATATTCATAGTAATAAGACAGGAAAACTACATTATTATAGCCGATTTTCAAATTTTTTACTTCCTGTTAAAAAAAAAAACATTTTGCGAATCAGTTTGACTAAATCTGAAATTTTCTACAAATACCTGTGTGTGTGTGTGTTTGAGAGAGAGAAGGGGGATGGAAGGAGAAATAGATAGATAGATAGAGAGAGGCAAAGAAATATGTAACGACCGTGCGACCAGGAGAGGTGACGTGGAATGGCTCCTTTAGCACATCACACGGTCGATACAAATAAAAATATGTAAAGAGGATAAATGAGTATAAGTGCCAATGGAAAAAGAGAGACACAACCGGTAGAAGGTTTTAAGAGAAGATTTTATTGATATGTCAACTTATGTGTCTATGTGTAACATATAAACACAATAATAGACAGGCTGTCATGCAAACAAAGTGTATGTGTATACGAGAAATACAGAGCATAGAAAAGAGTCTATAAGGACGTTAGAAGAAAGTCCAGACACAAGGATGAGAAATACCAGTTCGTATTCAAGGTACACAGTGGTTGAGGTGCTGTAACAAGAAGTTGTGGCGACAATGCAGAGCCGGGAATAGGCATATGTCTAATAAGAAGTTGAGACTTCAATGCTGCGGCCAGTTACTTGGTATAGGTTGTATTCGCTGTTAACCATGGTAAAGTAATTCACAAACAGTGAGGTGATAGAACCTGTGCGGGTGCTGAGTACGTAGAGAGATGAAGTTGGTGTAGTTGAGAAGATGATGGTAGCGACGAGGATGGAGTTCCTGAATGCTTGACGAAGTGTTGCGTCTCCATGTGGGTTGTGTCGTCGCTGGAACTGGCTGTGTACTCTGTGGTCAGAAGGTCTAGAGCCGAAAAGACTGACAAACTGTGACGGTGGAAAACTAGCTATTTATAATATTCTCTCGGCTCACCAGAAGCTTAGAAAATACTGTCTCATGTGACCTTATCTGAAGGCTGCGATTGGTTGGGTTGCATGTTGGCGCGAAATAGAGTAAGAGACAAAATGCGTCAATACCAACCAATCAGAGTGGTGGACATAGCAGGTTCAAAAGCGCGGCCGAAGGTTAGCTGTTATCTACTACGTCCGTATTTGTGTATATATAACAGAGAGAGAGAGAAGTACGTTACAAATATTTGCAGGATGGTTCTCGAACAGAACTTTTGGTTTCAACATATACTACTGACTTGGATGGAATTGCATGACAAAGAAGAAAATCTGAACTCGTGAATAGTAAACCGTACTCACTGAGAAGGATCGTGAGTGATGATGCACTCACGATCGTGTGTTCGATTCCGTGACTGGGCGGCGCGTTGTATTCTTGAGCAAAACACTTAATTTCACATTGCTCCAGTTCCCCTCCGATCAGAGGGGATTGTTGGTCTGCTCACCAAAACAATGCTTCTTAACCACACAGCCATACATTTTAGGGAAGGAATATAAGATCACATCGAGACCCACGATTCCACTCCTGCTGAATTTGAACTCGAAACGCAAAGGAATGTAGCTGAATGCAGTAAAGTATTTTGTTCGATTCTCAAATAATTCCGCACTTCCACCGACAAATATGTTTTTTTCTCCTTCGCTCATTATTTGGACCTTCTTCGGTGATTTCGATATTTCGTCAATAAATAATTTTATCAAGGGAAGTAACTTACGTAATAGAATTATAAAGTAAGCTTTAAAGTTATCTCCCTTAAGCTATTTATTTTAAATGATTTCGACATTAAATAGGGAATTTTAAAACAGTTAATTTTTTGTTGATTTCATGTTTTTCCGTTAGTTTTTCACTTTATTTTTCCTAAAAAAAAAGAAGAAAAAAAAACGTCGTGCTGAAAAGTTCCTGGATTTGGATAAAAGAAAATACTGAAGGATCAATTAATTATGATTTTATTCAACATGTTTTCATCTCAGATTCACACACTTATTGCAGCAGCCCTTTAGTTCTTTCGAAGCCCTGTAAAAGAACTCAGATGGTTGGGCCCTCAACCGGGCCTTTCGCGACACCCTTAAAGCCAAGAATTTTCAGCACCCCCTCGTATGTGTATATATATGTGATGGCTGTCCACTCATGACCAAAGAAGACCATCACTGACCATCTGACCATTTGCCCATACAAAATGCTAGCATTGCTCATGCCTGAAGCTATTGCACCAACAGTCAGCTTCACCCGGCTTTGTGTCCATGGCTTTCATGCTCACCACAGTGCCACCCTACTTGAAAAGGTACTGGATAGTTACCTCGTCAGCAATTGCTCAGCCTAAAATTTTAGGTTCAATAAGGCTTGCACAACACCTCACAGACCTTCTCAATCTTGATATAATCCAGTGACAACAAAGGGTTGTAGGCTCCAGAATGTGGGAGCACTGATCTCAAATGGAAACAAAAGATCCCCGAAATGTTCAATGCCATTTGCTGCATGTTTGGTTTTATATTTGAGTGACCTTCTCCTTGAGACATGCTTTAACAAAAGCTGACGGGTGCCTCACTCACAGTGGTCTTTGAACATGCCAGACACGAACCCAGAACTTCTGAGGGCTAAACAGTCATTGAACCTATACTAGTGAGGAGGATTTCTAGGAACCCAGCTGGGCTAAAAGTAAAACCTGTCAGGCAATAGAGATGGCTCTCAGAAAGAAATATGTTTATATACATGTATGTATGGGCAGATTTGTATGCATGCATGTATGGATGGATGGATGCATGTATCTATGGATGGATGTATAGATGTATGTATTATGTATATATAGATGTATGCATGCATGTATGTATGGGTGGATGTATGTATGCATGCATGTATGTATGTATGCATAAATGCATGCATATATGCATATGTGCACATTTGTATGTATGTTTGTATGTGTGCCTGTGTGCGTAGTTACATGCATGTATGTATTAAATTTTATCTTTTTCATATTAACAAAATAAAGAAAGTAATCCTTCACGTTGGTGCTGCCAATTTGAGAAGTTCCATAGAGTTGGTAAGTGTAACCATTTAATTTGCTACCACAGTATGTCTTTTATTCTCTTATCTCTAAATAGGAATTGAAATTTGACCAAAAAGCTAAAACCTCAAATATGATTCCAATGTCTGATTAAAGAAACCTAGAATGTCTGCTAGAAGAATGGAAGTTATTGTTGTCAATTGCTGTTGTTGTTGTTGTTTAACTCCTCGGGTCAACTCTATGCTGAAACCAGTTCTAGCCATGACCATCCTATCAAAACTTTCAAATACAGAGTATTTTGGACTACTTCATCTGATGTGTCGATCCTTTTTTGTTTTAAGGTAGTAAAGTATTAAGTAAGAGTGATTCAGCTACTATTTCTTGTAGGCTGAGGAACTGTATATGCAGCCCATAGTGTGGATAGGACAATTATAGGTCTGTGTATAATATGAATATGAACTATATAATCAGTATATATGCCATTGCCATCACCATCATTGTCATCAATTAACATCCATATTCCATACTGGCAAAGGTTGGATGGTTTTGACAGGACCCAATGGATCCAAGGACTGCATTGTCCTCCAATGTCTGTTTTGGAATGGTTACTACAGCTGGATGCCCTTCCTAACAGCAACGACTTTACAGTGCATGCTGGGTGATTTTTTTCATACCACCATCACTGTTGATACAAGACTACGAATCCTGAGGGGGGACAGTAATAGGGGACTTAAGGAGCAAGAGACAAGATGGTTAAGAAGATATAACAGGATGGGTACCCCCAAGTTACAGGGAGGTGTATATAAGTGAGTGGGTGGGTGAGTTTGTGAGAGCAGGAAAGGAGAGTGGAAGATGGAGGGGGAGGAGAATGCAGGTGGAGGGAGGGGACGTAAGGAAGATAAGTTGTTAGGGAAAGACTTGTCAAGGACAGATTATATGCTGGGGCAGAGGTATAAACGACATACCTTTAGGGCCTCAGTTTTTCTCAGATGGACAGGTTTTCTCAAGCACAGCAGATTGCCAATCATTCCGGTCCTTTGTCATCTCTTCCATGGGGCTCAGCATCTGAAGGGGATTTCTCAGGAGGAAGACAGATTGTATATCATCATCATCATCGTTTAACGTCCGCTTTCCATGCTAGCATGGGTTGGACAGTTTGACTGAGGACTGGTGAACCAGATGGCTACACCAGGCTCCAATCTGATTTGGTAGAGGTTCTACAGCTGGATGCCCTATGCTGAGAGTTGAGGACCAGATCTTGCATCATCATCATCATCTAACGTCCTTTTTCTATGCTGGCATGGGTTGGACAGTTTGACAGGAGCTGGTAAGGCCAGTAGTCACCCCAGACTCCATAGTTTCTTTTGGCTTGGTTTCTACAGCTGGATGCCCTTCCTAACACCAACCACTCCACAGAGTGTGCTCGGTTTTTTTTTGTGGCAACAGCACCAGTGCTTTTTGCATGTATATACCATATTTCAGCATGGTTTTCTGACTTGATGCCCTTCCTACTCCCCCCCCACTACTTTGTAAACTACAAGGTTCATTCTAACAGGCACCAATACCAAAGTGATTATAATGTTCTCAGCAACACAAAAGACTCTTCTTACCCTACAATCAGCTCCCGTCGCATGACTTTTAGAGGCCCCCTGTAACTTTTCGTTTCGAGGCCCCATCCCTTCAATCAAAATTCATAATCTACACACCTTTTATCCATAACTATATTTTACTTTATTCTATCTGAAATTCAAAAAGAACATTTTTAAAAGTACAAGTTAAAAATTTATTTAGGTCTATTACAAATAGTTTAATCCTTGTTCAACATCTTAACCAAAGTAAATAGATGACTCATCTACATACTTTGACTTTAACATGCCCCCCCCCCCTCAACCGCGGGGGGGGGGAGCCTGCAACCGTAGGGGTTGCAGGGGCTTAGTAATGGCCCTGACTACAATGTCTTCACAATATTACTTGTTCCATCCCACTCCCTGTACAGATTGCACCAGGCAGAGTTTATCAAGATGTATTACATCTACACTGGCTGAAAGAGATATTTAGGAGATGGGGTTTCTGTACAAAGTTCTAGATCAGTCACTAATTCAAATTTCACACTGTCATCACAATTTACAATGATTAATCAGTTGTGTTTGAAATTAATATAATGCTAAGATTATATTAATTTCAATATGTGTGTGTATGTGTGTGTGTGAGCTCGTGTTACCATTGAAATTATATTATTTACCTGAGTTTCTTTATATTTTCTTTACTTCAATATATTTAAGTTTGTAAATCTACCACTGGACAAATGACTATGCAAGTTGGTCATTTTTATCACACTGGTCACATGTGATGTGTGTGAGTATGTATGTATGTACGAATTTATGTATGCATGTATGTGTGTGTGTGTGCATGTGTGTGTTTGTATGTATGTATGTATTTATGTACATTCATTTCTCATTTCGCACAAGTTGGTAATTTTATCTAACTATCTATCTATCTATCTATCTATCTGTCTATCTAATCTATCTGTCTATCTAATCTATCTGTCTATCTAATCTATCTATCTATCTATCTAATTATCTATCTATCTATCTATCTATCTATCTATCTATCTATCTATCTATCTATCTATCTATCTGACTGTCTGTTTGTCTATCTATCTATCTGT
>NC_068983.1:44507335-44508634 GCF_001194135.2 Octopus bimaculoides | reverse complement strand
TATCTATCTTTCTATCTATCTATCTGACTGTCTGTTTGTCTATCTATTTATCTGTCCGTCTATCTATCTATCTATCTATCTATCTGACTGTCTGTCTATCTATCTGTCCGTCCGGCCGTCTATCTATCTATCTGACTGTCTGTCTATCTATCTATCTGTCTGTCTATCTATCTATCCATCCATCCATACATACATACATACATATATACACACACATACACACACACACATAAACATGTATGTGTGTGTATAGATACACTTAAAAGCCACCTCCACTACCATTCTACTATTGAACATTGATATGTTCATGTCTTTTTTCTGGATGTTTACAATGTCAGGACTTTAACTCCTGTCCTCTATGTCATCATTTCATTAATCTATACACTTCTCATTTTCCCTATTTATCTCTGATGATGGAATATCCCATACTCTGGGATTTCTCAGAAACAGCTGTAAGACTTTGAATTTTTTCCACTAATTATAATGCATTGACTTGAGATGTTTGCCTTTCCTTAACATTTGTTGTCCTCTTTAACAATTATATGTATATGTACACACACACACACACACACATATATATTTATAATGGAATGGAAGGTTTATGATACCTGTGGAGTATCTCCTTCTCCCGTTATAATTATTTTTGTAGTTTCAAGGATCTGGAACACGAAGAAGAAGTTCACAAGCAGAGTTCAATTCAATAGCCGTTTATTTACAGAGTTCTCATTTATGTGGTTTGATCTCAGTGACCATCTTTATAGCAGCACATGATTTGTCTTAACTCCATACACATGAGGTTCATTACCTCTGGAGAATAAGCATGTGGAGTCAGAGCAAGACAAGAGTATGCTGTGAGCTGCTGGCTTTGCAATGTTTCTCGGTGTTGAGCATGAGAAGAGTGAGAGAGAGAATGTCGTCCTCTTGCTTAAATACTGGTTATCACCAAGAGTCTCGTTATCATCTCGTGCATGACAAATAGTTGCAGGCGAGATCTCGTTCTTGTCTCGTGCATGGCAATGGCTACCAGCGAGATCTCATTCAAAACAGTGCTGGCTTCTTGTGGCTCGCTATATATCATCATCATCATCATCATCGTTTAACATCCACTTTCCATGCTTGCATGGGTTGGACGATTTGACTGAGGACTGGTGAACCGGATGGCTGCACCAGGTTCCAATCTGATCTGGCAGAGTTTCTACAGCTGGATGCCCTTCCTAACGCCAACCACTCCGAGAGTGTAGTGAACACACACACACACACACACACACACACACATATATATATGTATATGTATATGTA
>NC_068983.1:44497685-44505520 GCF_001194135.2 Octopus bimaculoides | reverse complement strand
TATATATATATATATATACACATATATATATATATATATATATACACACATATACATTAGGCAATGAGCTGAAAAATAAAGATAATGTTGAAGGGACAAATTTTAACGAGTGTTGCACTAGTTTTTAACACTTGGAAAGAAAGAATGTTATAGTCACTCGTCCTTCATAGAAAGAAGATCAAAGAGAAAAGATAAAAGAAGAAGAAAAGGTGGTGAGAAAATAAGTTTAAGGTGAGAGTGCAGGTGACGGAAGAAGGTTAGACATGTTGCGGGGTGGAATGGGAGGGAGATGAAAGAGAGTTGAAAGAGGTGAGGGGCAGGAACATGCTTATACACACATTTAATTATATTTAATGGGCAATTATTGTAATCAGCTGCCCATTGCAAATCAACATTGATTGTTCTGTTTGGAAATCTTCTCTGAACAAAAATACCTTTGGATGTAAGGCAGTCGGTACCAAGTCACCACCACCACCATACTACCTACTCTGAACTTCCACACCGGGTACCAAGTGGCGTACAAGAGTGCAATGGGCATGGTCAGCAATGAGGCTGCCCCGCACTAGCAACTCACTTGTTAGTTGATGCTCAACCATTGTCTCACAGTACTGATCTGTTGCTTGACCACAATAACCTTCAAGCCATTGGTTGAGGACTCCACCTCCTTGTCAATTATCCAATGTTCTGCTTCCAATATTTTCCCCATATTCCTGGCACAGGAGGCTAAGGGGTTGCCAGCACTTACCCAATGTGCCACTCCAGTCTGAAATTATAGAAAAGCGATAAATGGATGTATAAATGTATGCAGCTGTAAACCTGTTTGTATGTTTTGATTATGCTAATATATGTGTAAGTAAAGTTTATGTTAATGTATCTTGTTTCCTTTCTTTATAATTGATATTATTAAATGCTCTAACTAGGGCGGCAAGCTGGCAGAATCATTAGCATGCTGGGCGAAATGCTTAGCAGTATTTTGTCTGCTGCGACGTCCTGAGTTCAAATCCCGCCGAGTTTGACTTAGCGTTTCATCCTTTCGGGGTTGATGAAATAAGTACCAGTTACACACTGAGATTGATCTAATTGGCCAGCCCCCAGATTTTCAAGGCCTTGTGCCTTGAGTAGAAATAATCATTATAGCCTCTAACCCCTTCTCATTCATTATAGAAAGTTATTTCAATCAGCGTAAGATTTATGTAAAATTTAAAGCTTATTGGCATTTCAAAGTGATCTCTTGTTCAGGAACAGAAAGTTGTGAGGAGTCAGAGAAATCTGGAGTAGATAGCTATTAGGATTAAGATTAGTCTGGGATAGACGGTAAAGATTAGACTGTATAAGATTTTAGAGATTGACAGAATGAATACCAGATATTAAACAAAATAAATACTGCAGTGAAATTGCTTGAGTAAACCTTTGAAGATTGTGCCCCAGCATGGCCACAGTCCAACGACTGAAACAAGTATAACATAAAAGACAAAACCCTTTTGGTTGCAATCCACCTGAGACTACACCTATGCTACAAGGTTCTTGTTTTAGCCCATTCATGCTGAAATTTTTCTGGCGAATGAAATTGCCTGAAAATTCACAGATATTATTATTTTGACCTAAATGACAACTGAAAAAAATTTCATTGAAATCCGTTTGATACAGACTGCTTAACTGTTAAGAACATGTTTCATTCTTTCATACAGATCACACATAAATCACAATTTGTATCAAGTATTTCTTTTATACCCTTATAAATTGTCAGTTTAAATGGATGACTGGCATGAATGGGTTAAAGTCAACTAAATACAAAAACCTTTCATCAAAATTTCATGTTGATTTATGTTCCAAACACCAATTTAATAATGATACTAAATTCTTCATTCATCATCATCGTCATCGTTGTTTAATGTCTGCTTTCCATGCTGGCATGGGTTGAACAGTTTGACTGAAAACTATTAAGCCAGGGAGCTTCACCAGATTTTGATCTGGTTTGGCAGAGTTTCTACAGCTGGATGCCCTTCCTAACACACACCACTCCAAGAGTGTAGTGGGTGCTTTTTACGTGCCACCAGTACAGGTGCCATTGACGTGACACCAACATTGGCCATGCGCTCAGAAAGTGCTTTTTGTGCCACTGTCACAGATGCCAGTCAACTGGCACTAGGATCAACCATGGCTACGATTTCACTTGACTTGACAGGTCTTCTCAAGCACAGCTCATCACCAAAGGTCTCAGCCACTTGTCATTGCCTCCGTGAGGCCCAACATTCGAAGATCATGCTGCACCATCTCACCCCATGTCTTCCTGGGTCTACTTCTTCTACAGGTTCCCTCCACCATTAGAGTGTGACACTTCTTCACAGCTTTTCAAAACTAATAAATAAAAAAAAGGCATATTATATTTCAACAGAAATACAATAAGAAATGGGTTAAAGTGTATTAGAGAGAAGCCAAACTAGAGTCTAATGAAACTGTTGATGGTGCATGTCAGTTAAAAAGAAAATCAGTTAGGAACATTTGTAACATATGATAAGACAGGTTCTCTCTTGGATGGAGAGCCCTGCCATATCATATTTTACCTTTGTTTTATCTTGAATGTCAGAAACTCACTTCTCAAGGCACAGGATTTTATCTTGTTTTATGAATGTTATAAGAGAGAGGGAGAGAGAGAGAGAGAGAGAGAGAGTGGAAGACTTAGATGATAGAGGCAGAGATAACCAACTGGGAAATTAGCATAACAAAAGTTATGCTTTTAGCTCCATAATGAGCCAAAAGTCATGAAGGGGCCTAAAATCTTGGTAGATTTTTTCACTATCACATTTCATGGTATATAAGACACACTTTTTTTTCAAAAACATCTCATCACCCTGGGTCATGTTTGCAAAGTTGGGCTTATATCACATGCTCTCATGCACAAAAACTTCTTCCACCTGAATATGCGCAGCTGAACTTAAGGTGCGTCTAATAAACATGTGTACCTTTTATGCCATCAAATACGGAAGTTTTTTATATATTTTCCTTAATAGATATTTTTTCACACCTAGCATATAGTAATCCCACCCCACACACACCACTACATCTCCCACCCCTCTCTCTGAAGGATGACCTCAAAATGCTGAACTTTTCAGATGAGATGACAAAGGACTGAGATACCTGGCACCTTGCTCTACTCAAGAAGACCTGTCCTCCACAGCAGATTGGCTTGCAAGAGTCCTGTATCAGTGCCACAAAAAAGACACTCATGCCAGTGCCATATAGAATCACTGGTGCCACATTAAAAGCATCCATCACACACTGTAAAGTGGTTGGCATTAGGAAGAGAATCCAGCCATAGAAACCAAGTCAAGTCATACTGGAACCTGATGCAGCTCTCCAGCTTCCCAGCTCTGGTCAAACCATCCAACCCATACTAGTATGGAAAATAGACATTAAAGGATGATGATGATGTTGTATACTGTGAAGGTGTGTCGCTTGGTGACTAGAGTCACAAGGCTCACAGTCATAAGGTCATGAGTTCAATACCTGCAGCAGATTGTGTTCTTGAGCAAGACACTTTATTTCATGTTGCTCACAGTCCACTCAGCTGGCAAAAATGAGTTGTACCTATATTTCAAAGGGCCAGCCTTGTCACACTCTGTGTCATCCTGAATCTCCCTGAAAATTACATTAATGGTACATGTGTGTGTGGAGTACTCAGCCACTTGCATATTAATTTCATGAACAGGCTGTTCCATTGATCAGATCAACTGGAATACTTGTCGTCTTAACCGATGGAATGCCACTTATAAATATATATGTATATATATTTTGTTTTGGATTTGGTTTGCAAGATTCTTTATATGAATTTGTGTATTGAAGCATATTTCTTTGTGTATGGGAAGAGTCATTCACTTTTAGTACCTTATTATTTGACACACTCACTGGTTCAATTTAGTGATTTATTTTATTTTATATTAATATTTAAAATTTTTTTTTATTTTCAGTAAATGAGTGGAAATCAAACTGGTGAGTGTGTTAAGTAATTAGGCACTAAAAGAGAATGACTCTCCTCAGACACAATGATATATATATATATATATATATATATATATATATATATATATATACTGGCTCCCGTGCTGGTGGCATGTATAAAACCACCATCCAAAGGTGGCCAATATCAGTACCCCCTAACTGGCTCTCGTGCCGATGGCATGTAAAAGACACCATCCAAAAGTGGCCGATGCCAGTAACCCCTGACTGGCCCCCATGCTGGTGACATGTAAAAAGCACTATCCAAATGTGATCAATGCCAGGCCCACCTGACTGGCTCCTGTGCCGGTGGCACATAAAAAGCACCCACTACACTCTTGCAGTGGTTGGCATTAGGAGGGGTATCCAGCTGTAGAAACATTGCCAGATCAGATTGGAACCTGGTGCAGCTGCTGGCTCTCCAGACCTCAGTCAAACCATCCAACCTATGCCAGCATGGAAAACAGATGTTAAACGATGATGATGATGAAGCATACATATATGTATATACATACATACATATATATATATATATATATATATATATATATATATGTAAAAGCACCCACTACACTCTCTGAGTGGTTGGCGTTAGGAAGGGCATCCAGCTGTAGAAACTCTGCCAAATCAGACTGGAGCCTGGTGTTGCCATCCGGTTTCACCAGTCCTCAGTCAAATCGTCCAACCCATGCTAGCATGGAAAGCGGACGTTAAACGATGATGATGATGATGATATATATATATATATATATACATACATACATACTGGATATACACTGAATATAATACTATGGCATTGTAGATTTAAAACATGAAATAAAGCAGATATTAAATATTGAAACCCCTCCAAGACTTTTCCCCTCCTGCCACCCTTGTTTACATATATTTCATGGTGGGTCACCTTCTTTTATAATGAAAATAACCAAACTACCAACAAACAAATGCACCACAACCACTGCCACCAACAACAACAACAACAACAATAAAATGACTAAACAGCCAGTACGTTTCTTTGTTAAACACCCTCAGTACTTCTCCAGCTGAGTAATCAACCAAAACATTTGTAGTTAATTAAACGCTTCGAAACCCTTTGATGTGTGTATAATTATTCAACACAGAAACTCAGTCGCTGGCCATCCGTCAGTATTATAAAATATATATTGTCTGTTGTCCTGTTGTTTGGATTTGCAGATAAATGGGTGGCTGTGTGTGTGTGTGTGTGTGTGTTCTCATTCTCTTAATTTAGAGCTAATTTTGACTGACCACCTGCTTGGTAGCAAGGTTGTGAAGGAAAGGATCTTCTTTTGTTCGTTTTGCCTTAAATCTTAGGAGGTCTTTATTATTGTAATCATTTATAATATATGAATTAAGGATTTGCGTTCTTTCCTCAAGAACCCAAGTTCAGCCATACTTTCCTCCAGATGGGTTGGTACATATCCTTTTCTACTCTAGGCACAAGGTCTGAAATTTTTGGGGTGGG
Source organism: Octopus bimaculoides (assembly GCF_001194135.2). Taxonomy (NCBI): domain Eukaryota; kingdom Metazoa; phylum Mollusca; class Cephalopoda; order Octopoda; family Octopodidae; genus Octopus; species Octopus bimaculoides. The sequence continues at coordinate 44,500,044 of NC_068983.1, read as the reverse complement.
AGCCAGTTGATTAGATCAACCCCAGTACGCAACTGGTCAACCTCAAAAGGATGAAAAGCAAAGTCAACCTCGGCAGAAATTTGAACTCAGAACATAAAGACAGACAAAATACCGCTAAGCATTTCGCCCGGCCTGCTAACATTTCTTATTTCTTTATTGCCTGCAAGGGGCTAAACATAGAGGGGATAAACAAGGAATTAAGTCAATTACATTGACTCCAGTGTGTAACTGGTACTTAATTTATCGACCTCGAATGGATGAAAGACAAAGTTGACCTCAGCGGAAATTTGAACTCAGAACCTCAAGACAGACGAAATACCGCTAAGCATTTCGCCCAGCCTGCTAAGATTTCTTATTTCTTTATTGAGGGGACAAACAAGGAATTAAGTCAATTACATTGACCCCAGTGCATAACTGGTACTTAATTTATCGACCTCGAATGGATGAAAGGCAAAGTTGACCTCAGCGGAAATTTGAACTCAGAACGTCAAGACAGACGAAATACCGCTAAGCATTTTGCCCAGCCTGCTAAGATTTCTTATTTCTTTATTGAGGGGACAAACAAGGAATTAAGTCAATTACATCGACCCCAGTGCATAACTGGTACTTAATTTATCGACCTCGAATGGATGAAAAGCAAAGTTGACCTCAGCGGAAATTTGAACTCAGAACGTAAAGATGGACGAAATACCGCTAAGCATTTCACCTGGCCTGCTAACATTTATGCCAGCTCTCCGCCTTCAGGTCAGTATGTATCCTGTTGCTCCAATAATAATAGGTATGAAACTGAAAGTCTGTTTTTGGTACTAGATTTGCCAACTCCTTATCAATGGTCCACAGCTGCCTCCTTTTTTGGTGTCCAGAGGGTAGCTGATTTCTACAACAGAACATATCCTTTCTTTGTGGTCCCACACAACAATATACAACCATTTATGTTTTAACTTGATGACTGGTTAAATTTTTAAGCTCTACCAATATTATTTTGATACGTTGGTTTGTCTGCAGACATTTCCCTATTCCAGACTCCTCTGGCCACTGCAATATGCCTCATGGGAAGAAAATACCTACAAGTTGCCAATAATGTGGCTGTTGTCTTCATGTATGTGTGCACGCATGTGTGTTTCTATGCATGTGCAAATGTATATACAGGGTGGTGCAAAAGGTATACAGTTATGAAAACAGAAAACACATACAATACTCATTTATTTTTATCAAAAAAATTAAAAGTTACGATAAAAGTATTATTATAATTATAAATGTATTATTTTGATTAATGACACTGAAAATATCAAAAATAAGGTTAACTAATTTAATGTGCTAAAAATTTTAATGAATTAAGTGACATAACTTTGATGTGGAACTTACTGTATACCTACTTTTGCACCCAGCTGTATGTATGTATATGAATATGAATATATATATATATATATATATATATATATATAATAATAATAATAATAATAATAATATAGATAATATATAAATATATGCATATATCCATACATATATGTACATACCTACATCTATATGTATACATACATGCATATATGGGTATAGATGTAGGTATGTACATATATGTATGGATATATGCATATATTTATATATTATTTATATTATTATATGATCGAACACCATGCATCCTTTTCCAAGTAAGTTTTATCAATCTATCTATATATATATATGCATATGAAAGCACATAGCCTAGTGGTGATGGCGTTGCACTCTTGGTTTCAATTCCTAGACCAGGTGGAACTGTGTGTTCTTGACACCTGATGTGGGGTACACTGTGCTTCAGTTCAGACAATTTCGCTTTGATGGAAAGATTGGGCTAAAGCATAGTTCAAACATTTGATCACTATAAACAAATCATTTGTGCAGGTCGTTCAGCAAAACAATGCAGAACTGTCTTTCTTGGACTACAGGGGACTACCATCAGACATCATACATCGTCATCGTACATCGTTTAATGTCTGTTGTCCATGCTGGCATGGGTTGGACGGTTTGACCAGGAATAGCTAACTGGAAGGTTGCACCAGACTCCAGTCTGATTTGGCATGGTTTTCTATGGCTGGATGCCCTTCCTAATGCCAACTACTCTGAGAGTGTAATGGGTGCTCTTACTTGCCACCAGCACGGGTGCCAGTTTGTGTGACACCAGTGTTTGCCATAACTGCAATTTTGCTCAGCTTGATGTGTCTTCTTCTTATTTCTTTATTACGCACAGGGGGCTAAACATAGAAGGGATAAACAAGGAAAGAGAAAGGGATTAAGTTGATTACATCGACCCCAGTGCGTAACTGGTACTTAATTTATCGACCTCGAAAGGATGAAAGGCAAAGTTGAACTCAGAACGTAACGG
>NC_068983.1:44496736-44497675 GCF_001194135.2 Octopus bimaculoides | reverse complement strand
ACTGGTACTTAATTTATCGACCTCGAAAGGATGAAAGGCAAAGTTGAACTCAGAACGTAACGGCAGATGAAATACGGCTAAGCATTTCGCCCGGCGTGCTAACGATTCTGCCATCTTGCCACCGTGTCTTCTTCTTAATGCCAAAGGTCTCAGTCATTGCCTCCATGAGGCCCAACATTTAGCCACTTTGCTGCTGTGAGGCCCAATGCTCGAAAGGAACTCAGCCACTTTGCCTCTGTGAGGCCCAACATATATATATATGCAGAAATGTATGTATATATGTAATCATGTATGTATATATATAAGCATGTATGCATAAACATATGTATGCACACATGCATGCATATAAACATGCACATGTATAGATGGTTTTGTGTGTGTGTGTGTGTGTGTAACAGATTAGAAGGGTTTCTCTGGAATTAAGTCCAATATTGGAAGAAAGTGTTTTACTGCCATATTAAGAAATTGTTTATAAACATCCCAGACTGGTAGTAGCTCCACCGGATATCTTTGTAAATTCTACCAAGGTGTACTTAATGACCAAATCCGCATCACAGACCCAATCTCTCTCACTGCTTCAAAGATCAAAGATTTCTGTATAAAATGTAGATGTGGTGGTGTATGTGTATTGGTGTCTGAGTGACTGCTTGCTTGCATGTGTATATGTTTATGTGTGTGTGTGTGTGTGTGTTTATATATGTGTATAAGCCTGTACATATGCAGAAATGTGTGTATGATGGCTCATATATTTATATATGCTTAAATATATATATATATATATATATATATATATATATATATTATATAAAATTTATATATATAAACATACATGTGCGTCTGTGTATGTGTATAAAGGTATATATATATATGTATGTGTGTATGAATGCATATATATATTAATATATGCACGCAAACTATTTTGTCATCTGTAACTTCAAT
>NC_068983.1:44495421-44495996 GCF_001194135.2 Octopus bimaculoides | reverse complement strand
ATATAAAGAGAGAGAGAGAGAGAGAGAGAAAGTAATAGAGACTCACACACATTCCCATTTACATGTATGTATGTCTGTGTATGTGTGCATATGTGTGTGTGTGTGTGTGTGTGTGTGTGTGTGTGTATTATATATCCAGTTCAGTTTTGTGTCTATTGATGTGTGTAATTCTTCGTATGTCTCCGTTTCAATTAATATTTGGTCTCAGTTTCAGGTTGCCGTTCTCTCAGAAGTGTTCTCTGGACCCTAATTAATAATAACTTTGCCTCTGTGGTTCCCAACATTTTCGGTTTTAGGGAGTGTTTTAATATCAATTGAATTTGGTTCCTTTATGGTGCCCCCGCTTTCATTTCTCTGATGTGCCACCAACACCACTACCACTACCACCACCACCACTACTCCCACCACCACCACCACCACTCCCACCACCAACTCCACCACCACAAATATATACATACCACCACCATCATCATCATATCACTACCATCCCTACTGCCATCACCACCATCACCATCATGATATTACCACCGCCACCACCACCACCACTGCCACCACAGCCACCACAGATCGGAAGA
>NC_068983.1:44492778-44495014 GCF_001194135.2 Octopus bimaculoides | reverse complement strand
ACACACACACACACACACACACACACACACACACACACACACACACACACAAACAATCACATATACACACACATGCATACACACACACATATACACATACAAATATACATACATACCCATACACACAAGCACACACATTCACACACACAAACACATACATATACACTCACACACACATACACATACACATACAAATATACATACACACACACACACACACACACATACATCTCTTGCTCTGTATGCATGTAATTACGCTGTATTATTTATTTAATTATTTTGCAGACAAACTTGTCTCCAGAGAGACAGCCATCTTTGTCCTTATTTGGCATGGATCTTGGTCCCACAAGGTTACCGCTTGTCAGCATGCCAGGAGAACAGATGAGTGCCATGAAGTTAGAACTTGAAGAATTGGGATTCTTGTTTCGGTCGTAATAATGGATTCTAAAAGTGGTGCTGACAGTGACGAGGATGACAATGATGATGATGGTGATGATGATGATGGTGATGATGATGATGATGATGATGATGAGATGGTGGTAGACTTACGCTGTTGTAATTGGTGTTCATCATTATTATCATCACCATCATCACCACCACCATCTTCATCATCATCATTATTGTCATCATCATCGTCATCACTATCATCATCATCATCAGCATCATTGTTGTCATCTTCAGAGCAAAAAAACTCTTAACTGAGATAAAAGCATGTCTATAATTTTGAGGATGATAAGGATGACGATAAGGAGGAGGAGGAGGATCACATCATCATCATCATCATCGTCGTCATCATAGTTATCATTATCAGCTGGAAGTGAATTATTGGCAGCAACAGTTGTTTATCATCACTGTCATCAGCATCCTCATCAGCATCAGCATCCTCATCAGCATCAGCATCCTCATCAGCAGCAGCATCATGATGATGTACTTTACTGTCATCACCACTGAAACAGTCTTTGTGATCACAAGAAGAATTTAAAAAAAAAACAAACAGATGAAGTTAAAACTAAAAATAGGTGTATATAAATTTCATAATTGAAAAAATCCTTTTAAAAACCTTTTCTTTTCCTTGAAAAAGTAAAAATAATTCATATATATATATTTCGTGTTAATTTATGTTTCAAACACCAGCTAAATGATGACAAAGTTACTTTATTAAATTCCTCACTATTTTCAGAAAAGCTAGTGTAATTCAACAGAAAGATGGTATCAAAATGATTAAAGAGATCTAAATAACCCCCCATCCTTAGAATTTCATGTTAATTTATGTTCCAAACATCAGCTTAATAATGACAAAATTATTTTACATTAAAAAAAAAAAAAAACTGAAACAGAGTCCGTGAATGTCAATAAAAATATGGTAGCAAAAGGGTTAACATTCTCTGTCTGAATTACCAGTGTTATTCCAAATTCTATTGTTGGCCATTTTCTATTCATTGATACTTTTTCACCATCACCTCATGATGTTTTTTCATTCAGTATTTATCCTTCATCCATTTTCATTTTATGTCCTTACCATTGCAGCAGACTCTACTGCATACAAGTCCAATACATTTAATATCCAGCCATTTTGTTTTTTTTAATCCCTGAACACTAAGTCTTTCTTGTAACTTAACATTACACCTCCAACTAATTTTACTCATTTGGTTTCTCTGAAATTATTGTAGATTATCTACATAAAAATCTGGCTTTATGCTTCTTATACTTATGGCTTCTCAGTTCTTATTCATGCCTTATAAAACTCACATTTTATTCAGAGAAGGGTATCATTGTTGTCAATAAAAATAGCAATTCTTCAGATTCCTTCCACTATTTTTTTCTGTGCTTTATCTCAACAGCAGATAAAAGAAAAACGCAAGTACAATGGGGTTGCTTTACACTCACATTTTACAAATGAAGGAATCTTCCATATCAAATATGTTGAAACCAACCGTTTCTGAACAGTCCTTCCCAGTAACACCAAGTACCAAAAATGGTTACAACAGGTTATGAGAATGGTCAAATTAAATTTAGAATTCAAGATACACTTAGCTCATAAGCAATTATTTTCTCTCTCTCTCTCTCTCTCTCTCTCTCTCTCCCTATATATTTTTATTTATATATATATTGTTATTTAAATAGGCAGAATTTATAAAGTGACTCAAGGACTGAGAGTTTCGTGCATGACACAAACCTATTTAAATGGACGTCTTGTTTTTCTTGTGATTTCTCTTGTTTTAGTGGTCTGATTTGT
>NC_068983.1:44490052-44492095 GCF_001194135.2 Octopus bimaculoides | reverse complement strand
TATATATATATATATATATATATTCTCAAGCAAGGTGGTGGTGATGAATGTCCTCTTTCTGTCTTTAATGTTTCACTCCACAATCACTGTAGTAAACACTTCATTTAATCCTTTTCCTCCTCTACAACTTCCACCCTCTGTTGCTTCCTTATCATCATTATCTTTTTAACATCCATCTTCTATGCTGGTATGAGTTGGATGGTTTGACAAGATCCACTTGGTCTGACGACAGCATTGTGCTCCAATGTCTCAGTTTCAGCATGGCTTCTATGACTGGATGCTCTTCCTAATTTTTACTGCTTTAGAGTATGTAGCAGGTGGTTTTTCATGACACTACCATTAGTGAAGTTGTCATGTAGCTCACAAGACTGAGATCTCCTTCAACAGTGGAATTACAGTAGAAAGGGAGACTGCTTTTTGTTAGGAAATGAGGGATTAAAGTATGAAAGAAGGGGCCAGAACAAAGTAAGTTTCTTGTTGTAAAGGAGCTACAATGGCTACTCATATTATAGAAGTGTGGATGGAAGTAACCAGGATGGAGCTGGAAAGAGTGATGAAACAGTGTTGATGAGGTGTCAGGGTGGATTTCCCTGTAGGTACCAACCTACAGAAGTTCAAGTCAAACAGAACAACAATCACCAGTCTGGGAAGACCTACAAATTCTATGGACATCGCCTTTCTTTCTCCTTTGCTTAAATATTGAAAGTGGAGGCGCAATGGCCCATTGGTTAGGGCAGCAGGATCGCGGTTGCGATTCCCAGACCGGGCGTTGTGAGTGTTTATTGAGCGAAAACACCGAAGCTCCATGAGGCTCCGGCAGGGGATGGTGGCGAACCCTTTTGTACTCTTTCACCACAACTTTCTCTCACTCTTTCTTCCTGTTTCTCTTGTACCTGTATTTCAAAGGGCCAGCCTTGTCACACTGTGTCACGCTGAATATCTCCGAGAACTACGTTAAGGGTACATGTGTCTGTGGAATGCTCAGCCACTTGCACGTTAATTTCACGAGCAGGCTGTTCCGTTGATGGGATCAACTGGAACCCTCGTCGTCGTAAGCAACGGAGTGCCAACAGCACAGCACAACAAATATTGAAAATAGAAGCCAAAAAGAAGACCATTGCTTACATGGAAATATATACTTACATAACAACTCTAAAAAAATAAATACCACTGCTTTATCAAGATATATTTGCATAGCAAGAATTTTAGATATCAATTTCTTCAAATTCTTCAATGCCTCTATGAATTCTTGTTATTTTAATTTAGAATAAAATTATCTTTCGCTATTTTAACTCTATACCTTTATATTCATTTATGTGTCTATATATGTCAATGATGTTCTGTGTTATCATGTAGAGATGCTGTTTTGGCAGCAGAACTAATTTCAATCAAATTTTGGCAGCTAAAAGCTCATATTAATCATCATTCTTTATTTTCTATTTTTTCTTGAAGAATCAAAGCTTTCAATTCTATGTTTCTAACCAAAACCATTCAACAAAATTTACACTGACATCCTTTAACAAGATTATAGCTCTTGAACAATGCCTGATTGAGGTGGAATAAAAAAAAATTGGTAAAAATATATCTATCTTATTTCTTTTATTTCTTCATTTATTTTGAATGAGGGTTTCTGTGAATTGATAGAATGTTGCTGTAAATTCCTTGCAGCATTTAGCTTTTTTTCTCTCTATATTCCGCATTCAAATCCTGTTGAAAATAATAATAATAATAATAATAATAATAATGATTTCAAATTTTTGCAACATGGGCAGCTAAAGGGATAGGATTAAGTCAATTACATCGAACCCAGTGCCTAACTGGTACTTATTTAATTGACCCCAAAAGGATAAAAGGCAAAGTCGACCTCAGCTGAATTTGAACTCAGAACGTAAAGACAGACAAAATATCACGAAGCATTTCGCCTGGCCTGCTAATGATTCTGCCAGCTTGCCACCTAGTAATAATCGTCTCTACTCTAGGCACAAAGCCTGGAATTTTGGGGGAGGGGGCCAGTCAATTAGATCGACCTCAGTATGTAACTGC
>NC_068983.1:44486386-44489915 GCF_001194135.2 Octopus bimaculoides | reverse complement strand
TCCCTAAAAGAAATGGAAAAACTTTCAAAATACAAAGACCTGGAAATAGAGGTAACTCGAATGTGGAATCTAAAAACAGAAACAATTCCTATCATAGTAGGTGCCTTAGGTATAATAAAAAAAATATTCAGACAAATACATAACAAAAATACCAGGACTTACAAATATATATAACATACAGAAAATTGCACTACTGGGTACTGCACACATCCTACGCAAAACACTTTCAATATAGTAACCATACGAGCATCACAGCAAACCACAGCACATACCCAAAGCACACAGAGCTGCGCTCGGTAGTGAAGTGAAAGCACGTTAGAAAAATAAAACTACTGAACAATAATAATAATAATAATAATAATGATAATAATAACTATGAGCTTATTGTATGCAGTGCTCAGGTGTACTACAGCATGTTGGCAAAGTGTAAAAAAGAGGTGACAGAACACAGCAATAAATTAAGAAAAGATAGCAATGAAAGCTAGGAGTCCATGCATCGTACACAGAATAAAACAGAAAAATGTCAGAAAAAGTAAACAGTAAATGAGACACAAGAGGAAATGGTGGAATAGGCATGTCAGGTGCAGAGTTGGTGAATTTCAAGAAGCATGGAATTTTTTGAAAGATGTGCTGTCTTGACAGCCAAAAACTGACATGGGTAATTGTTGATAATAATAATAATATTATTATTATTATTATTATTATTATATAATGATATCATTATTATTATTAATAATAAATAAAAATAGTTATTAATAATAATAATAATAATAATAGTAATGGTTTCAAATTTTGGCACAAGGCCAGCAATTTCGGGGGAGGGGGTAAATAGGTTACATCAACCCCAGTACTGGTACATAATTTATTGACCTCCCCTCACCCGCCAAAAGGATGAAAGGCAAAGTGAACCTTGCCAAAATTTGAACTCAAAACGTAAAGACGGATGAAATGCTGCTAAGCATTGTTCCCTGGTGTGCAAACAGTTCTGCCAGCTCACAGCCTTAGCAGTAGTAGTAGTAGTAGAGGTGGTGGCGGTGGTGGCAGCAGTAGTAGTAGTAGTATATATGCAGTGCCCCAGGTGTTCTACAGCTTATTAGAAAATGGTAATAGGTGTGACAGAAAGCAGCAACAGGTCAAGTAAAGGAAGACAGAAAAACCAGAAATCCATGTCGACAGAACAGAACACAAAAAGACTGAAAATCGATAAGAAGTAAAAGAGGGGAAAGAAATCCCAGACAAGGGAACAAAGCCTAAAGTTGAGAGGCCCCAAAGTAAACATAGCAAAGGTTAAAGTTTTAGTAAGTATGTGGCACATAAAAAGTAGTATGTGAACGTGATCAATGCCAAGGCCACCTGACTGGCTCCCATGCCGGTGGCATGTAAAAAGCACCATCTGAACGTGGCCAATGACAGTACTCCCTGACTGGCTCTTGTGCTGGTGGCACATAAAATGCACTATCCGAACATGATCGATGCCAGGCTTGCCTAACTGGCTCCTGTGCCAGTGGCATGTAAAAGACACCCACTACACTCTGGGAGTTGTTGGCGTTAGGAATCGGCATCCAGCTTCAGAAACATTGCCAGATCGGATTGGAGCCTGGTGCAGCTGCTGGCTTTGCAGACCTCAGTCAAACCGACCGTCTAACCTATGCCAGCATGGAAAACAGCCATTAAACAGCTGCTACTGATGATGATGATGATGATGATGATGAAAAGGGAAAAAGGTCCCTGTTTTTATCAGAGGAATGGACATAATTGAGTTGGTAGAGAATTCTATAGCAGAATGCTGGTGCCACATAAAAAGCACCTGTGTTTCATCTTTGCATCGTTAGAAGCCTTCCTCATTTCCCTTTTCACTTATTATCCTGTACATGATATATGAAAATGTCATTATTTTGTATAAGCACCGTGAAATTTGATAAAAGTTATCACTATTGTATGTAGGCCATATTTCCTGATATTACAAAAGTATACTTTCTAAGTTGCCCCTCGTACGATGGTGTTGATGACAATGACGGTGATGGTGGTGGTGGTGGTGGTGGTGGTGTTGACACTGATGACGACAATGACGATGACTGGCCAGAAATTTAATAATTATTTGGTCAAAGTAAATTAAGATATTCTGTTACAGAAGTATTTTATTATAAATGAAATGAAACTGGCTCCACCCTGAGGGTATCACTTGTGTACACGAGTAGTAGTAGTAGTAGTAGTAGTAGTAGTAGTAGGAGTATACTTTTATACAAAATATTCAGGACATCCATCAGGTAGGGTGTATACCAGTGTATGTATATATGTATGTATATATGTATGTATGTATGTATTATGTATGTATACACATAAGAATATATAGATATAAAGCAGTCATCTGTATTTTGAGAATGAAAACAGCACTAACCCTTTTGCCCAATTTTTCTCTCAAGATGCTTACATTCTGTCATATGTGTACACTGACATTGCACATCCAGTGGAACATACCAGCTTCATTTCTTTCAAGCCTTCACATGTCCTCTGCAATCACAGACTATCTTTCACTGATGTGTAGAACACTCCAAGGGAGAGGTTCTTTGTTACCAACATGGGTAAAAGCTCTCTGAGCTTTACCCAACCTATTCTTATTCTAGCAACTATGCTCTCAGAAACTGGGTCTTTATTGGCAAGAAATTTTGAAATAAACTGAATAATGACATACATACATATTCCCAGGTAGCCAGCTCCCAGGTTGACCAGCTTTTAAGTGGCCAGCTCTGTGTCAAACTGTCGAACCCATGCCAACATGGAAAGCAAGCGTTAAATGATGATAAGGATGATGGTATATGTACGACAAATTTCTTTCATTTTCCATCAACTGAATTTACTGAAGAGGCTTTGGTCAGCTTGACCGTTCTGTTCATTGAACATTGATCCATTGATTTATTGGATGTACATTTAGGTAAAGCCATGGCTGTGTAGTAAGAAGTCTACTTCCCAACCACATGGTACCAGGTTCAGTCCCACTGCATGGCACCTTGAGCAAGTGTCTTCTATTGTAGCCTCTGGGCCAACCAAAACCTTCTGGGTGGATTTGGTAGATGAAAACTGAACGAAGCCTGTGATATATATATATATATTTTTTCTTTTACTTGTTTCAGTCATTTGACAGTAGTCATGCTGGAGCACCACCTTTAGTCAAACAAATCGACCCCAAGACTTATTCTTTGTAAGCCTAGTACTTATCCTATCAGTCTCTTTTGCTGAACTGCTAAGTTACGAGGACGTAAACACACCAACATTGGTTGTCAAGTAATGGTGGTATGGGGACACATACACACACACAGACACACAAATACATACATACATACATACATACATACATATATATATACATATATATATATATCATCATATATACATATATATATATATATATATATATATATATATGTATGTATATATGTAACCTTGTGGATATCGGTGGCGATTTTTTCTTCCTCCGTTTTTCCTTTCTTTGGACTTTCCTTGTTTCCGACGAAGAGCTCCACTCGAAACA
>NC_068983.1:44485314-44486215 GCF_001194135.2 Octopus bimaculoides | reverse complement strand
TATATATATATATATATATATTATTAAATATATACTTTTATAAAACAAAATTTTACAAAATATATATAGTATCTGTTAACAGTCTTAGCAAAAAGCTCACAGGTGAGTTTTTGTATATGTATATATATATGTCTCTGGGTTTTGGTCGGCCTGAGGCTATAGTAGTAGACATTTGCTCAAGGTGCAACACAGTGGGACTGAACCCGGAACCATGTGGTTGGGAAGCAAGCTACTTACCACACAGCCACTCCTGCGCCAATGTAGATGTGTGTGTGTTTGTGTCTATGTTTATTCCCCACCACCGCTTGACAACCAGTGTTGGTGTGTTTACATCCCCATTACTTAATTGTTGGGCAAAAGAGACCAGTAGAATCAGTAGCAGGCTTTAAAAGATAAAAGTACAGGAGTTGATTCGTATTGACTAAAAATTCTTCATGGTGGTGCTCCAGCATGGTCGCAGCCTGAACGACTGACACAAATAAAATTTTTAAAAAAATAGAGAAGATAGGCCAAAACAGACATTGGAAATTCCAACCAATTCTCTGACTTGTGGAATCCTGTCAAACTGTCCAACCCAAGACCGGATGTTGAATAATGATGAGGATGCTACTGCTGCTGTTGATGATGATGATGATGATGATGATGATGATGATGATGATGACGATGATGAAATATATCATTGTACTTTACATAGGCTTGGTAACCTGAGAGAGAAAGAGAGAGAGAGACAGAGATAGACAGACAGTTCATAGACAACCAGCATGTGTTGTGTTTTAAAGATATATTTAGTATTCTGTTTGTAAGCAGATAGCAGGGAAACGGAGAGGGAACTTGCTTCACTGATGTCAGGGATGGTAGTTAGAATAGTCTGGATGGTGGTGGTGGTGCCGATGGAAGATTA
>NC_068983.1:44482400-44483878 GCF_001194135.2 Octopus bimaculoides | reverse complement strand
TATATATATATATATATATATATATATATATGTATATGTATATATGCTGTGACTAAGAAGACCTGACAAATAAAATGAGTTCAAAGCTGTAACCTACACCAGTGTCACATAATCGACTTACTTAAAAAATGTATCTTTGGATCGTTGGGTGACATGTTGTGCTTGAGGAGACCTATTGAGTCAAGTACATCAAAATCAAATGAAATCACAATCAAATGGAAATTGTAGTCATGATCCCTGTGCCAGTGGCAGGTATAAAGCACCATCTGAATTTGGCCGATGCTAGCACTGCCTTGACTGGCTTCCGTACCAGTGGCACGTTAAAAGCACCATCCGATTGTGGTCGATGCCAGCCCCCTCTAGCCCCTCTGCCGGTGGCACGTAAAAAAGCACCCACTACACTCTCAGAGTAGTTGGTGTTATGAAGGGCATCCAGCTGTAGAAATACTGCCATATCAGACTGGAGCCTGAGGTAGCCTCCTGGCTTCCCAGACCCCAGTCGAACCGTCCAACTCATACCAGCATGGAAAACAGATGTTAAGCGATGATGATGAGGATGATGATGATGATGATGATATATATATAACAGGCTTCTTTCAGTTTTTGTCTATCAAATCCACTCACAAGGCTTTGGTACGCCTGAGCTATAGTAGAAGACACTTGCCCAAGTTGCCATGCAGTGAGACTAAACTCAGAACCGTGTGGTTGGGAAGCAAGTTTCTTACCACATTGTCATTCCTGCGCCTGTGTGTGTATATATATATATATATATATAAATTCTCTTAAATTTTAACATCTTCATTTTTAATAAAATTGTTGAGTTTTATGGGATTCCTTTCCATAAATTAATATAACACACCATATATAAGCATTATTTTCATATTCACAAACTTATGCCAGTAAGCTACCAGCAAGATATGAAGAATCTTTATTAGAAATTGCATTTTTTTTAGAACCCTCCAAATTGTAATTCAACGTTTTTACACATATTATATATATATATCATTATCATCATCGTCGTCGTTTAACGTCCGTTTTCCATGCTGGCATGGGTTGGACAGTTTGACTGAGGTCTGGAGAGCCAGTGGCTGCAGCAAGTTCCAATCTGATCTGACAATGTTTCTACAGCTATATATAAGTATGTATGTGTGTGTGTGTGTGTGTGTGTGTGTACATGTATATATGTATATATATATATATGTATATGTATGCATGTATGTAGCATATGTGTGTTTGTATGCATGCATGTATATGTATGTGTGTGTTTGTGTGTGTACATATGTATGTGTGCTTGCATGAACATATGCTTGTATTTGTGTATATATAAGTATACCCATGATATGTACCCCTGTAGCTTTGCCTGTTCCCATGACAACATATACATGTGTATATGTATATAACAATGTCTTCGTGTATGTATATTTATGTATATATATATATATATATATATATATATATATATATATATATATATATAT
>NC_068983.1:44474705-44479705 GCF_001194135.2 Octopus bimaculoides | reverse complement strand
CGCATGTATCATCATCATCATCGTCGTCATCATTGTTTAACCCTTTCATGTTCAGATTACTCCGTCAAACGTCTTATTTATTCACATTCATTTGGAGTTCATTATGCATTACCTTGTAGCTTTGAGATTTCAGTAATGTATGGCACCATGTAAGAAGTACTTGTGCCAGTGCCGCTTTGGGGTTACGTAAAAAATACCTGTGCCAGTGCCACATAAAAAGCACCCAGTACACTCTGTAAAGTGGTTGGCATTAAGAAGGACATCCAGCCACAGAACCCATGCCAAAACAGACAGTTGGTACCTGGTTGACCAGCTCGTGGCAAACTGTCCAACTCATGGCAACACAGAAAACGGATGTTAAATGATGATGATGATGATGTGATGGCTTATTTTTAAAATAATATTGTAAGGCAAGTGTGAGAGGCTAGATCTGGCCAGCTTGAACATAAAACCGATAGAATATTTTGGCCAAATATGGCCAGTTTAAATGCTCAATGGTTAATGTCTCCTTCTCCATGCTTGCATGGGTCAGATGGAATTTGTTGAGGCAGATTTTCTATGGCTGGATGCCCTTCCTGGCACCAACACTCACCTCTTTCTAAACAGCATAATATTTCCCTACGGCCAGACATGTTTCTCATAAAAGACTGGAAACAAACAACACCACCTGTACGACAGGAGTGCTCATTTACAACAATCATGTGATGTCAATCCAAGGACACACAGACACACATACACACATACACACATACGCACACATACACATAACTGCACCCACACACCGAATTGTCTTCTCCATTTCATTCAACCAATTCTAATAGTTTAAAAGAAGATGAAGTGAAAGAGACAAAGTCTCTCATTTCATGAAATTAGAAGCTTGAATTAGTCTGTTACCTGAGACATAAATTATATTGCCAGATTTTCTGTTAACGGTACTTGGTATTCGGTACTTATCTGTGTGGGTGTCTGCAGAAGGTAGGGGCTTGGGGGCAGGTTTAAGGGAGTCTTAATTATGCGCTTGTATAGGTTTGTGTTTGAGTATGAATTGTGTCTGTGATAGTATTTGTTTATGCACACACACACTCGTATACGTTTACCTGTAAACCTGTGTGAGTATGTGTGTGTGTGTGTGTGTGTGTGTGTCTCTGTGTGTGCATATGTGAGTATGTGTGTTTATGTGTGTGTGTGTGTGCGTGTGTGCATACGTGTGTATGTGTGTGTGTGCTTGTGTGTGTGCATGCATGTGCATGTGTGTGTGTGCATGTAGGTGCATGTGTGTGCATGTGTGCATACGTGTGTATGTGTGTGCATGCATGTGTGTGTGTGCTTGTGTGTGCATGCAGGTGTGTGTGTGTGCTTGTGTGTGTGCATGCATGTGTGTGTTGTGTGTGTGTGTGTATGTGTACATGCAGGTGTGTGTGTGTGTGTGTATGCATGTGCATGCACGTGTGCTTCTGTGTGTGCATGCATGTGTGTGCATGCATGTGTGTGTTGTGTGTGTGTGTGTGTGCATGCGTGTGTGTGTGTGTGACCCACAATATCCTCCCCAAAATGTCTGAGAGACTTACAATGGGTGGCTGCAGGTGTCTTCAAAACTAAACTGGATCTCCTCCTGTCAAGGATTCCAGATGAAGCTACCTCATGGCAGGAAACACAGATGAGGGCAGCAGCACCAGACTCCATCATTCACCAAATGAGTGGTTGGCATTAGGAAGGACATCCAGCTGTAGAAATATTGCCAGATCAGACCGGAGCCTGGTGCAGCCTTCTGGCTCTCCAGACCTCAGTCAAGCCGTCCAACCCATGTCAGCATGGAAAGCAGATGTTAAACGACAATGATGATGATGATGATGATATATACATACACGCACACACACACACACACACACACACACACACACACACACACACATGCACACGCACAAACACACACACTCTCTCTCACACACACACACACAGACACACACACACATATGTTTATATTCTTTTATTCTTTTACATGTTTCCGTCATTTGACTGTGGCCATACTGGAGAACAGCCTTTAGTGGAACAAATCGACCCCAGGACTTATTCTTTGTAAGAATAAGCACCAGGGGGAGACAAACGCAGATACAGAGGCACACATACATACATATATATATATACACACATATATAAATATATGATGGGCTTCTTTTAAGTTTCTGTCTACCAAATCCATTCACAAGGCTTTCGTTGGACGGGGGCTATAGTAGAAGACACTTACCCAAGGTTCCACACAGTGGGACTGAACCCAGAACCATGTAGTTGGGAAGCAAACTTCTTACCACACAGCCATACTTGATATGCACACACACACATGCACATACACACATACACACACTCACACACCTACAGACAGACAGATAGATAGATAGATGTAGTTATAGGCACAGGTGTGGAAGCTTAATTAAGAAGTTTGTGTGATCAAGTATCTGAGACCACCTGGCATCAGATTCAACTTAACTGTGCAGCACTGTCATGCAAGAAATGTTGTTATACATCGCTGATCACAATGTGCTTTGCACTATTTTAGCATTCAGATGAAACTACCTTGCTGGCTAGGGGAGCAGTGCAACATTCCTCCTGATCAGAAGACTATACAACCTGGCTAATAACCTCATAATGTGCATTTAAAAGCTCCTATACCACCTTTGTGTTATATAATTCTTATATACAGGTAAAGACACATAAGAGGTGCAGGTAGATTAACAGAAGAAGTCGTCTTTGTATGTGGACGATGTGCAAGAACAGTAAGCACTATGGACACACAGAAATTAGACTCTCTGAAATACCCAGGAGGCTCTCCTGAAGTTGTGGATAGTTTCTGTTACCTAGGTGACCAAATTAGCAATAGAGGAGGATGTTTTTGAAAGTGTTGTTCCTAGAATATGAATAGGATGGATCTATTACCTTTGTTGGTAGCACAAGACTGTCTTTCTCTCAGAGTGAAAGGCAGATTGTATGATGATTGTGTAGGGACAGCTATACACCATGGTAGTGAGACCTGGGCCCTGAATTCAGAGGGATGAAGCTAGTATGCTCTGTTGGGTGTGCAACATCAGTGTGCATGTATGACAAAGTGCAAATGTGTTGAGAGAAAAGTTGGGTGTAAGAGGAATCACATGTAGCATGCAAGAGAGAAGACAACGTTGGTTTGGAAATGTGATGCGTATGAATGAAGACAGCTGTATAAAGAAGTGTTGATTGCTTGAAGTGGATGGCACCAGTCGAAGAGGTGGGATGAGGTAGTGAGGCTTGATATTGGGCCTCATGGAGACGATGACTATGGACTGAGATGTGTGACAATATAAGAGAAGACCCGCCCACTTCAGCAAAACTGAGTTCCGGAAGCTGAGTTTCACCCACATGCAGCAATAAACAACTTTTTCACACCTCTACCCCAGCAAACCAAACTACATCTCTTCCTCACATTTCTTTTTTTCCATGCACTATGCTTATGCTTGTTTCTTGCTATCCAATCCTGTCCTCACTGCCTTGCCCACTGTATCATTACTATTCTGTATTCCCCCATTTCCTCTATACACCCAGGTTTCACCAGTCACAGCATCCCCACACTCTGGATTTGTTTGCATTCATGTGAAGACTCCACTCATGCACCCTTGGCTATACTCTACCATCCAATTTGTATTCTGATCTCTTAAGGGTATACCCTGGCACTTCGCCACCATCTCTCTCTCTCTCACCCTCCTCTCTCTTGCACTGTCACTCTCTTTCTCTCTCTTGCCCTCTCTCTCTCTCTCTGACTGGGTAACCAAGTATCCCTGCTATGGCAAGACACCTGCTTCTGTCACTCTGTTACACTCTAGCCCTTCCAACGCCGCCCTTCCCCAAAGGATTTTTGTCTTGTGAATCACTTGGTGATCCTGCCATTGTTTGTGCCGTGTAAAAAGTGCCCAGTCCACACTGTAAAGTGGTTGGCATTAAAATCTATAACAAAACAGACTTGGTGCTACATAAGAAAACACACAGTCCACTCTATAAGGAGGTTGGTGCTAGGGAGGGCATCCAACCATTAAAACCATACCAAAATAGACAATTGAAGCCTGGTGCAGTCTTCTGGCTAACCAGTTCCTGTCAAACCATCCAACCCATGCCAGCATGGAAAACAGATGTTAAATGATGATGATCATCACCATGACCACGATGATCATCATCATTGTTCCTTATTTTTCATTTATTTTTTATGTCTGTTTGTTCATGCTGGTATGGGTTAGACAGATCTTGTCGAGGGTGATTTTCCACCTCTCCTCTTCTTGGAACCCAGTTCAGTCCCCTGATTCATTGGATCCTGTGAAACCATTCCATCCATGCCAGGATGGAAGACAGACAACGATGATGGGGAAAATGCCTAACAGTATTTGTTCTGATAGTCTGTGTTCAGAGATCAAATCTTGGTGCCTTTCACCTTTTGGTGGGGGTCCATAAAATAAAGAACAAACCAAGTACTGAGACAAATGTGATCAATTACCCCCTTCCACCCTATGAATTTCTGGCCTTGTGCCTGTTTGGAACATAATTGCTTTGTTGGCAGGTTGACAGGTTTGTTGGTTGGTTGGCTGGCTGGTTGGCTGGCTGGTTGGCTGGCTGGTTGGCTGGTTAGCTCATTAAACAGTAATGAGACAAACTGATGTGATATTCAAAGCTGTAATTAGATCTTTCTTCTCTACAGTTAGATGCAGAAACAATTATTTAACCCTTTAAAGATGAAGGGTACTCATATGTCTACACTGAACACGATGGAGCCATTTTGGTGAGTTACTTAAGGACTAGGTCTGTTAGAACTGAAAATTCTATAAGGAACCAACAACAACAAAAAAACAGGCATCAAGATCTCAAAAGAGAGAAAATTGGGTGCTGTTTCATAACTACTCTTCATGGCTTTCTTGACATGACTAAAAATAGGATATAGAATATAATTATAAACATATATGTGTGCATGTATGTATATATATATATAT
>NC_068983.1:44472542-44473518 GCF_001194135.2 Octopus bimaculoides | reverse complement strand
CAGATTGGAGCTTGGTGCAGCCGCTGGCTCTCCAGACCTCAGTCAAACCGTCCAACCCATGCCAGCATGGAAAGCGGACGTTAAGCGATGATGATGATTTGTTTTCCGTCTCAGAGACTTTAATTTAGACTGTTGTGTTTGCGTTTGATGGAAGTTTAATTCTGAACAAAGTATGTGTGTTTCTAAACCTGTGTTTAACTATGTTTACACATATGTATGACTGCACATATGTGTAGCTTGTGTGTCTATATGTATTTGTTTTTATTTCAATATATGTTTGTGTTCATATATGCTTGCAGTTACATATGTATCTGTCTGCCTGTGCGTTTGTGTCTATACATATCTGTGTGTATGCCACAAGAATTCCTCAGCAAATCAACAATTTAATTGGGTGAATTAAGATACTGAGCTTCCAGCATTACTTTGTTCCTGATTTCAAGCAAGATTACCAACATAAACAGATGTGCCGATAATGGTAGATTTTCCTGGACTTCTGTGAGTCTTTCAGTTTGTTGTACTTTAATATTTCAAGGTAAAGATGACAGTGTGCAAGCTGTTTCAATAAAAGCAGACGTTAGTTTGTTTAGATACACCTAAAAACATTCTCCTCCATTCTCGACAACAGAACACGTCAATGTATCATCTTTTGGTTCCAAGAATTAAACATTGAGAGAGGCAGTCTATTGCACAACATTCATCATCATCATCATCGACATCATCACCACCACCATTGTCATTGTCATCATCATCATTATCCTCCTCCTCCTCTTCCTCCCCATCACCATCACTGCCATCATCATCATCATCATCATCATCATCATCATCATCATCATCATCATCATCATCATCATCATCATCATCATCATCATCATCACCACCACCACCAACATCATCACCACCATCATCATCACCACCATCATCATCACCATCATCATCATCATCATCATCATCCTCATCATCATCATCACCACATCCA
>NC_068983.1:44468162-44472251 GCF_001194135.2 Octopus bimaculoides | reverse complement strand
CTGCATGCTCATCTTGTCACCAACCCGCACCTGTTTCCAAGCAAAGTAATATTGCCCCATGGCCGGACATGTTTTCATGGAAGATTGGAAACGAAGAACACTGCTTGTATGACAGTGACATAAACAACCTTGCCTGGACTTGTGCTTTGGAGGGGAACTTTCTAGGTGTAATCCCATGGTCAATCATGGCCGAAGGGGGTCTCAGCATATATTATGAAAGCTTATAAACAGTACAATACATCTATCACAATAAGAAAACCTAAAACAGCACAAGACATATAAATAAATACAATAATAAGCATAAATGCTTCTGTGAAAACACAAAAACAATATGTACTGAAAGACTATCTCTGATTGGTTATTACACTTCAAAGCCAACCATTCACAGCATTTGTTTCATCAGGCTGATGGATCAACCTCAAAATCCTTTCAGCTTGAATCACTTGGGCTGATCAATTGGCCCGGATGTCCCAAGAGGGTTAAGGAGGTTTAAAATATTAGCAAATCAAATATAAAATAAACCACATAGGTTAATTCATACTCATTGGGTGAATTTATTGGCCAGAAACTATAGTATTTGTAACACAATCCCATGTTCTTCAAAACTTACACTTTTTGGAAAATCATACAAATCTGAAACCAGTGAAGTGTTATTAACATTAATAAATCTTCTTATTCACTCTTTGTGCATTTTCAACTTCATTTCTTTCTTCCATAAAACTACTTGTATGGAGAAGTAACAATATATATATATATATATATATATATATATATATATATATATATATATATATATATGTATGTATATATATATATATATACACATAAATACTTATATAGATGTATATGTATATATGTGTATGTGTGTGTGTAAACTGACATTAAATAGGGATTATGTGTGTGTGTGTGTTCAGTTATATGTGTACGTGCATACTCACACACACACACACACACACACACACACACACACACGTATATATATGCCTGCACATTGTCTTGTAAAAGGGAACTGACACAAAAAATGGGTGAGTGAGCAAAAGAAAACAATGGGTGCAGAATAATGGAAATGAGTGATTTAGAAAAGGTTACAGTAACATCAAACAGAGGAGAGAGAGGGGGGAGAACGACAGAGAGAGAGAGGTGGGGAGAAAGACAGAGAGAGAAACAGAAAGATGGAGATGGAGATGGAGGGGAGAGGGATAGAAAGAGAGAGAGAAGAGAAAGAGAGAGAGAGAGAGAGAGAGAGGCAGACAGACAGATAGATAGATTGATTGATAGATAGATAGATAGATAGATAGATAGATAGATAGATAGATAGAGAGGTAGATAGATAGATAGATAGATAGATAGATAGATAGATAGATAGATAGATGGATAGAGATTGATAGATAGAGAGGAAGAGAGAGAAATGGTGGGGGAAGAGTCTACAGAAAGAGGAAGACAAGAGAGAGAGAGAGAGAGAGAGAGTGGGGGAAGAGAGAGATCTGGGTATCAAGAAATGAGAGAATGGAATCCAATAGTTGCTGCTTCTGCAATTCCTTAATAGTTTCTCTGTTTGGTAACATCTGCTAATTCTCTCACAGACTTTTGAGATTGTGTGGTTGGTTGTTGTCTGTAGAATTATTGGCGATTCTAATGGATTTTACAAAAGTCTGACATACACGACTATGAACTGGCAATGACCGCAAACACAGCGTGTTTAAATTTCTAAACGTCTTTGAGGAGTGAGAACCGTGTGAGAATGGAAAATCTCCACTCAGTGACACAAGAATATACAAGTCAATAATGGGGTCGGTGTAGGATAGGGGCTCTCTGCTATGTGGTCGCTGGGTCTGCTAGAAATACCAACCAAAATCTTTTTGGAGTCATAGACTTTTCTCTTAGTCGAAAGGATACATTGGGCAGTGTAGTCTTGAATATATGGGATGGTCACAGCTGGAAGTCTATTTGATTACAGCCTAACAACAATAGCAACAACAACAACAATAACAGCAGCAGCAGTGGTAAGGAACCTCAGTCTCATATTCATATGTATTGCTGAGCCAATGAAAAAATCCCTATGTGGTTATTTGATCCACTAGAAATAACAACAAAATCCCTCAAATCTCATCCTACCTTCATTATCATTGGTTTAAAGGTCACTTTTCCATGCTTGCATAGGTCAGATGGAATTTGTTGATACAGATTTTCTATGGACGGATGCCCATCCTGTCACAAGCAATCACTGTTTCCAAGCAACGAGATATTTCCCCATGGCCAAGCATGTTTTACAGAAAACTGGAAATGAATGACACTGCTTGTATAACAGTGAAACTCATTTACAACTGTCATGCTATGTCAAGACAAGAATGCAAACAGATACATTTGCACATGTAAACATGCACACACACACACACACACACACACATGGGTGTGTATGCACACACACAACATGGAGACCTACATCAAGTGCCTGGAGGTGGTAGTGCTGCTCTGGGTCAAGAGGGTGGCTGCTGGAAGAGCCTATGTCTGGCAACAGGACTCTGCACTATACCACACAAGCAGGAGAACCCAGTCATGGTTGACAGACAATTTCTGCAACCACATCACCCCTAACATCTGGCCACCCAACTCCCCAGTGTAGGACACAGTTGAGTGATAGACCAACAAAACTCCTTATAACACCAAAGATGAACTGAAGGCAAGGATTATGGCAGCATTCACCAACTTAAATAAGGAGAACATCCAAAAGAGTCACAGGAGATTCCGAAGCATGGACAACGGGCGTTAAATGATGATGATGATGAGGAGGAGGAGGAGGAGGAGGATGATATAGAAACTGGAGGTGGGTGAAGTGAAATGTGTTTCATGACTTGTAACATGATTCACCCACCTGTATGGGTAACATATTGAACAAAGGTGTGTAGGAATATCAACCATTGGATGAACAGGCGTTGTAATTGATTTAATATAAATCAACTACATGAACATAACTGTTACATCAAAGAATACTTGGACATTTATCCAGGAGAAAAACATGTTGGATTGGAAATTGACCTCTAATAAATAGATTTTGAAGGATTGTAAATCTCCATTTTTTTTTTATAATGAAATCCAATGAAATGAACTCAGGGTTTACCTTTTGAGAGAAGTAGGATTAAATTGTTTTATCTTAAACAATTCTGAATGTTCAATGTGGTTAGCCACATTTGGATTATATCAGAGAGCTAATAAGGTACCTGCCCAGATTTGAAATCTCTATTCCTTTATGTTACATACACACATGCATGCATGTGCATGCACACACATGCATGCGTGCGTGTGCACACACACACGCACACACACACACACACACACACACACACACACACACACACACACACACACACACACACACACACACACACACTCACACACACACACAGATATTTGTGCAAAGCTTAAAAAAGATTCTTCAGTTTACCACCTGAACAAGTTTGTGCAATTAGAAAGCCTGGAGTGTATCATTAACGTGCATGTGTGTGTGTGTGTGCAAGTATATATATGTGTATGTGAAACAGACCATGTATATGTGTGTGTGTGCATACATGTGTGTGTATGTATGCAAGCTTGTATATGTGTCTGTGACAGAAAACATGTATGTGTGTGTGACAGAGAGTACATATGTGTGTGTGTGACAGAGAGCATGTGTGTGTGTGTGTGTGTGTGACAGAGAGCATGTGTGTGTGTGCAAGCATATATGTGTGTGTGAGAGAGAGCATGTGTATGTGTGTGTTTATGTGTGTTTGTGTGTGTTTGTGTGTGTGCGTGTGTGTTTGTGTGTGTGTGAGCATGTGTGTACATATGTGCATGTAAATACTATTTCTAAAAATCAACCTTATATAAGTCTATCTACTCCTTATTTTATCCATATGAGTATGTGTGCACGTGTGTGTGTGCCTGTGTGTGCCTCTGTGTGTGTGTGTGTGTGTGTGTGTGTGCCTGTGTGTGTGTGCATAAAGACACACACACACACACAATTCAGACTCCCTGACAAGAGTCTGAACTGAAACACTAAACCTGTTGTAATAGTTTATCTTTCTGTAGACATCTGTTGAGGGTTGACTCCAA
>NC_068983.1:44464602-44467976 GCF_001194135.2 Octopus bimaculoides | reverse complement strand
GGTGATGGTGATGTGGTGGTGGTGGTGGTGGTGATGATGGTGGTGATGTGGTTGTGGAGGTGGTGGTGATGGTGACAGTGATAGTAGAGATGGTGGTGGTGGTGGTGGTGGTGGTGGTGTGAGATACACATCAACCAGTGTTTTATTTCAGTGGGACCAGGCTTTTTATTCATTTATTTCCCTACCACCTTCCCTATCACTCTATACCATCTCCACTACCATCACAGCTATCAACATCAACATCATCATCATTGTCATCATCATCATCATCATCATCATCATCATCATAATCATCACTGACCATGGCCTGATTATCTCTACCCCACCCCCATCTCTTGATTAACCCTCATTAACACTCACTGTTGTCAGCACCACCATCACCATCACTTACAGCCCATCAAACACCCTTATCATACACCATACCCCATCACTACCCTGTTAACATTGCATCTTCCCTCACTCCTAACAACACCTTCATCCACTCCACACCACCACCACCACCACCACCAATAACAACATGAAAGAAACCTTTATGTGGTTGCACAACCTGCTAGAAATAGCAACCAGATTTCTCTCTTAAATCAGACTTCTTATAAAGAGAAGGATATGTGAGATGTTGTAGTTCAAGGTACACATTGTCTGATGAAAGGAATAGTCATGGGTGGAGTGTCTTTAACTGTTGATCTGTTTGATCATACAAGACATGAAGCAAAACAAGTTGTGTCCTTTTATAGCAAAAGGTAACTTAGCAATTTGATAAACAGTGATTGATAAATATAATTATAAACAGATCGAAGAAGTGGAGTCAATATAAAAAAAAGAGGCCTCATGAGTCATCTAGACACATGGGGCCGGTTTTCCAGATTCTGTGGCACATGAACGCCTTGCTTCCCTGAGCATGGATACATTGAAGCTCCAACGTTTGGCAACTGACATGCATCTCAACCCTATGTGCACGACATAGTGATCTCATATCAAGATAAACAGCACATGACCTTGCAGGTGGGGCCCAGTTAGAATTTCCTTCAAGTCAAGTAGCTCATCCAAAAGGTTCCTGAATAAGGTTTGTTTAAGGATGTTGAGCAAAACACCTATAGCAAACACCTACAAAATTGTTAACCATCATGCCAACACCATTATCACCTTTTTGAGCTCCTTGTGTCTAACACACATGAGCATGTCTACAAAGTCAGAAAACAGCACAGCTCCCATGACTTTCAGAAACACTTTCTCACACTCATCATTGCTGAAGCATGGAACAAACTACCTGCATCAGTTCTTAGTTGCTGAGACATTGCATCCTTTAAAACCCCCATGCTTCCTGAAATTCGCCAACACTACACCTGATACACCCCACCACTCTATACGCATGCACACATGTATATCATGACTCATGCACTGTTCACTTTCCTGACTTTTGTACATAATTCTATGTATTGTACATGCACCTTTGATGAGTTGTAGTGCACCTGAGCACTATACACAATAATTTCATTATTATCGAGTGAGAGAGCAGTGCATGCCATCAAAGTGACACTGGGGTAAAATATACGAAGCCCATTATACCCATCATGACTACCCATCTGCTAAGGGTACATGCATCACAACCTATGTGCATGACATTGTGATCTCATATCAAGAAAAACAGCGCATGATCTCGCAAGTGGGGCCCAGTTAGAATTTTCTTGAAGTCGAGTAGCCCATCCTGCTCAAAAGGTCCCTGAATAAGGTTTGTTTAAGGATGTTGAGCAAAACACCCATGTTTCCAAAGGTGAATAATTCAAACCCCAAAGAATTCCTCTCAACACATGGCTATGATGCTCCCCCACTACTTCTCACTCATGATCAGAGATGCACATATCGTCAGCCACCAAGGGATATGCTCAACTGGTTAAGGTCAAACAACTGACAAGCAAATCTGTGGTATTGAGCAGAATATTTGCTGTAGCCCATCTTTTATACCAAGACAAAACAATGTACATGATACCACTTCCAATCAATTAAGATCAGAAGCCAAAGTTGCTGGCATCAGGAAGGGTATCCATCTGTAGAGACCATGACAAAACAGACAAATGGAGCCTGGTGCAGCTCTCTGGCTCCCATCAAACTGTCCATACCATGCCAGCATGGAAAATGGGCATTAAATGAAGATGAAGACGATGATGATGATGTTGAATATTTATATTCAAAGTAAAATGAGTCAGATACAATGTAATGGTGTGGGAAGAAAATTTTTATGTAAATCATTTCACAAAAATAACTCTCAAAAATATGGAAGAATTAGATCAAATAAAGATTCTTGGTGATAAAGAAGATGAAATTAAAAGGGATTGGTGCCAACAGACAAAGCAGAAAAAAAACTGATGAAAGAATGTGAAAGAAAACAAAAAAAAATTAAGGTAGGTTAAAACAAAGGATTATTTCAACAGAATATTCGAGGAATGCCTTACCAAAATTATGAAGTTGAGTCAAAGAATGGCTCCAGAGATCTTTGACTTCAATTAGAATACATTAACTCAAAACTTTGCTTTTATTCTAAAGAGCTCTCATTCAAAAGAAATGGTTCAACAACAGAGTCTCTGTGACTGGTTCTGTTGAGAATGTTATGACCAATTATAAGAGTATTCTAGAGAATTCTGTTATGGCTTTAATAATGGGCCCTTTCTTTTGCTTCTCTTTTGGCAAGTTGTGTTTGTTTGTTTTTTTTTTTATTTATTTACTTATTGAATTAACAGAAATAATACAAGTTTAGCTTACAATGTAAGAAAGGTGTAGGTATGGCCAGGTGGTAGTAGGTTCCTAACCTTGTTGTCTTAAGTTCAGTCCCACTGTGTGGCACTTTGGGCAAATGTCTTCTGCTGAGGCAGATTTTCTATAGTTGAATGAATTAACCTGTTACTTATTCTATTGGTCTCTTTTGCCAAACTGCTAAGTTACAGGATGTAAATACACTAACACCACTTGTTAAGCAGCACTGGGGGACAAACACAGGCTCACACCCAAAACACACACACACAAATATATATATATACAGGGTGGCCCAAAAGTAGGTTTACAGTTATTCAACTATCTCTTTCACATCCATATATTAACAGTTTAGATCTTAATTATTAAAAAAATATGAAACCATTATTCTATGCTAATTTAGTTAATTTTGTCAAGCACTCTTTTCAGTTTGTAAACTCTTTTCTTTTTTACTCTTTTACTTGTTTCAGTCATCTGACTGTGGCTATGCTGGAGCACTGCCTTTAGTCGAGCAAATCGACCCCAGGACTTATTCTTTGTAAGCCTAGTACTTATTCTATCGATCTTTTTTGCCAAACCGCTAAGTTACAGGGACGTAAACACACCAGCATCGGTTGTCAAGCGATGTT
>NC_068983.1:44459804-44464005 GCF_001194135.2 Octopus bimaculoides | reverse complement strand
ATCTAGTAAGTTCTTTTTTAACTTTGGTGGGAAGATTTTTTAAAGATTCGTTGTTCACTCCTTCACATCTGCACGTATTAACAAACCCCAACTTCACCCCAGACACATACAAATTTCTTATATATAGAATCACACAACACAACACAACCTGAAATCAGTTTTACAATCAAAACTCTCTTGGAATTATATATATATACATACACATACACACACACACACACACACACACACACACACACACACACACACACACACATATACATTCATATGATGGGCTTTTTTGTATGTATAAATTTTCTATATGTATACAAAAGCAAAAGTGAGCTCACTGCAGATATGTAAACATTCGCTGATAAATGGTGTTGGTGACTCTTTGTAAGTTAGTGGTTTAGCAAAAGGAGACCAATACAATAAGTACCAATCTGAAAAACAAGGTACTGAAGCAGATTCGTTTGACTAAAATTCTTGCAAGTGGTGCCCCAGCATGACCATAGTCTACTGATGGAAACAAGTAAAAGAATAGAATAACATTATGATATGGAAATTTTCTTGGTATTTTTTAATCTTTTTACAATATTTTTGATCAAATGGATAGCATCAGCAAGCAACAAAGTCTAGACTCTTTGAATATTTTACCATCAAATTTTATTTCATCTCTCTGAACTGAAAATCTCATTTGATTCAGAGGAAACATTTTCTGCATCTGAAAAAAATGGTTGCTTATATACACAGACACATGCGTGGCTGTGTGGTAAGAAGCCTCCTTCCCAACCACATCGTTCCAAGTTCAGTCCAATGTGTGGCACCTTGAGCAAGTGTCTTCTACTATAACCTCGGGCCGACCAAAGCCTAGTGAGTGGATTTGATAGATGGAAACTGAAAGAAGCCATTCAGGTTTATGTGTGTGTGTGTGTGTATATATATATATATGTGTGTGTGTTTATATATATGATAGACTGCTAAATCCATAAGGTATTTCTATTCTCTCTCTGTTTATTTCCTCATGTTCTTTTCTGCTGAAGAACATAGGCTCAGAAAGTAAATGACTTCTCATCTTCCCCAATTTTAGTCTAATACACCTTCTTGTTGTTCATCTACCTGTCTCTGTCTTTTGTTTTTCTGTAACTTTCAACTAATATATATATATATATATATATATATATATATAAACAATATATGAGTATATGCATATATATGTACATGTATGTATATACGTTCATCTACATGTACATATAGATACATAACTGGGAACATGACGTGGCAAAATAACAAGGACAAAATGGTAAACAAGGTGCAACAAACAAGCAGACCACATAGAAACATGCCCTTCATCAGCTGCCACCATTGAAACTCCGGCGTTTCGAAGAATTAAGGCAGTACGCATCGTTAAAATGGTTCTTCCCACGAACACAAATTAAATTGTTTTCGTGGAGGGTAGTGGCGGACGGAAAACAAGACAGGAAAACGAAACGGTGAAATAAACAAACAAAAAGGCTGTACAGCCAGACGTGAAGTGTGTATGTCTTGAACGCTGTGAAGCACGTACAGGAGGGGCAAAGAAGTACATGTTTGTGAATCTGTGTTTGTCCCAACCACCATCACTTGACAACCAATGAGACCAATAGAATAAGTACTAGGTTTATGAAGAATAAGTCGTGGGGGTCGATCTATTTGATTAAAGGCGGTGCTCCAGCATGACCACAATCAAATGACTGAAAGAAGTAAAAGAAAAAAAGAACAAAAGAATGTATATTAATATGTACATACACTCGAACAGATATATTTATTTGTGCATTAATAATAAGCAGCCCATCTAAAAGTACCCTTCAATCATTGCAAAGACCTGTTGAGTCAAGTGAAGTCATAGTCATGTCCAATGCCAGTACTGACCAATTGGCACGGGTGCCAGTGGCACCCGTGCCAGTGGCACCCGTGCCAATGGCACGTAAATAGCACCATTGAGTGAGGTTGTTGCCAGTGTTGCCTTACTGATTCCTGTGCCGGTGGCATGTAAAAAGCACCATTCAAGCATGGTCAATGCCAGTACCGCCTGACTGGCCCTCATGTCAGTGGCACATAAAAAGCACCCACTACACCCTCAGAGTGGTTGGTGTTAGGAAAGACATCCAGCTGTATGAACATTGTCAGATCTTATTGGAGCCTGGTGCAGCCTTCTGGCTTGCCAGTCACCAGTCAAACTGTCCAACCCATGCCAGCACGGAAAGCAAACGTTAAACGACGATGATGATGATGATGATGATGAATAATGAAACTTTGTGTATAGTGCTCAGGTGCACTACATATATAAACAACTCACATATACACACGCTCTCACATACATATATGCATGCGCGCGCACACACACACACACACACACATAATTGATTGTGTGTGTGTTTAAAACATTATATGCATGCCCACATACAATCCAAACAGTCTTCTTCTGTTTGCGTGTGCCTATACATATTTATAAAGGTAGATGAGAACAAATCCCATGCAGGCCGGTGGGGTGAGAGATGAACAAAACAAAGACAAGCCTTAACTGTGGACAAATAATGTCTGCCAATGGTAAGAGAGGGAAGTTTAAAGAAGCTTCTGCTCTCTTTCTCCTTCTTCTCTTTGAAATAAAACAGATAGCATCAGAGATGAATTCTTGGTTGATATTTAGATATTTATATCACGTTAGTTCAGCCAGATGATCTCTTTCTCTCTTTTTCTCTTCTCTGGCTGTCTGTCTGTGTGTCTGTCTGTCTCTCTCTCTTTCTGTGTCTCTCTCTCTTTCTGTGTCTCTCTCTCTTTCTGTGTCTCTCTCTCTTTCTGTGTCTCTCTCTCTTTCTGTGTCTCTCTCTCTTTCTGTGTCTCTCTCTCTTTCTGTGTCTCTCTCTCTTTCTGTGTCTCTCTCTCTTTCTGTGTCTCTCTCTCTTTCTGTGTCTCTCTTTCTCTCTCTCCCTCTTTCTCTTGTATAAAGACAGACATTGTTAATCTGTCAGCTGAATATACAAACATACATAAACACACACATACACATATTAATATACAGAGAAACAGAGAGAGAGACGTACATATGCATATATTTCTACATACACATATTCATGTGTGTGTGTATCTGTGTGTACACATACATATCTGTGTGTGCATGTGTCTGTATTTAAGTATGGTGCATGTGTGCGTGTGTGTGCATGAGCACACATGTTTGTGTATGCATGCATGTGTGTGCATGCGCGTGTGTGCATTCATGTGTATGTGTGTGCATGCATTCATGTGTGTATGTGTGTGTATGCGTGTGTGTGTGTGTGTGTGTGTGTGTGTGTGTGTGTAAGCCAGCATGCCTTGTTGAATGGGTAATGTCAGTGTGCATGTACAACAGAATGTAAATAATTTGAGAGAAAAATTGAATATATGAGGCATCAGACATAGTGTGCAAGAGAGAAGACTGCACTGGTATGGTACGGATGAGGAGAGTTGCATCAAGAAGAGCTCATCTAGAATTGTGGAGGGAACAAGTGGAAGATGAGAGACGAAGTAGTGAGAAAGGACCTTCAGGCTTTGGGTCTCATAGAGGACAAAAACTTCTGGAAGTTTGTTGTACTTGAGAAGACGTATCATATGAGTTAAAACCAAGACCGTCCGTGCATTCAGGCATTTCATCTACATGAGTGCTTCTTAAAGTGGTGGTCTGTGGACTGGTGCCGGTCAGCAAGCCATCAGCTGCCGGTATGTGGCGAGTTTCCAGAAAAGGAAGAAACATTATAAAATGCGTATGAGTAATTGTTCAGCTTAGTTATATGAAACAAAGTAAATAAAATTAAGGGGAGATAAGTAGTAAAAGAGACAGCTTACTTTTTATATAACACTAGCAGAAATACCCGGCGTTGCCCGGGTTAAAGAGAATAATGAAATCTAAAAACACCATCTAGACTACGCATCATCTTTATATATAGAGATGTATATACACACACGCACCCAAACACACGTATATATATGTATATCAATATAAATATATGAAAGTCAATGAAGTTTCGTAAAAGGTGATCATGTACATACTTTCTTGCTGTTGTGATTATAACACCTCGTTGTAAACAATGTTCCTTGTTTTCCCTTGTGGAGCATATACAAATAGGTTTTTTTGCTGCCCACTCTTGAGCAGCCAACATACAGTTGTCCATGTGAGAAGCAGGGCTCTTCCAAGAGAAGACCAGCT
>NC_068983.1:44450490-44457330 GCF_001194135.2 Octopus bimaculoides | reverse complement strand
CCTAGGACTTGTGCCGGTGGCACGTGAAAAGTCATTCCAGCGAGATTGTTGCCAGGTAGCACGTAAAAATACACCATTTTGAGCGTGGCCGTTGCCAGTACCGCCTGAATGGCCTTCGTGCCGGTGGCGCGTAAAAGCACCCACTACACTCTCGGAGTGGTTGGCATTAGGAAGGGCATCCAGCTGTAGAAACTCTGCCAAATCAGAATGGAGCCTGGTGTAGCCATCTGGTTTACCAGTCCCCAGTCAAATCGTCCAACCCATGCTAGCATGGAAAGCAGACGTTAAACGATGATGATGATGATGATGATGATGATGATGAAATTGTCCGATGTCCCAAACTGTCATCTCAACTTCCATTTCACCCACATCCACATATTTTCCACATTTTGTGTGTGGACATCTCGATTATGAGGATCAATGAAATGTTATTGGTGTATAATCACCTCGTGCATGTAGGCACCACCATTGAGGATATCCATGTTATTATAATGCTTGTCATCTATTGCTGACTATGTGAGACCCAGGTAAAATCCACCTTTGTATCAGCTCAGTGAAAGTTTCTTCTGTCAAGTACTTCAACCAAAAAACGTTCTCTTGAAACTCTCTTTATGCCACCGAATACCCAATGTCCCTTTGCTTCTTTTACTGCTTATCTCCCCTTTGATTTTTATTTACTTTTTTATATAACTAAACTGAACAATTACCATGCTTTGTATTATTTGTTTACAAAATAAGTATAAGATAGGCGCAAGAGTGGCTGTGTGGTAAGTAACTTACTTACCAACCACATGGTTCCGGTTCTCATCCTACTGCGTAGCACCTTGGGCAAATGTCTTCTACTATAGCCTCGGGCTGAACAAAGCCTTGTGAGTGGATTTGGTAGATGGAAACTGAAAGAAGCCCATCGTATATATGTATATATGTGTGTGTGTATGTGTGTTTGACCCCACCACCAAAAAAAAAAATCGCTTAACATGCAATGCTGGTGTGTTTACATCCCTGTAACTTAGCAGCTCGGCAAAAAAGAGACCGACAGAATAAGTACTAGGCTTACAAAGAATAAGTCCTGGGGTTGATTTGCTCGACTAAAAGGTGGTGCTCCAGCATGGCCGTAATCAAATGACTGAAACAAGTAAAAGAATAAAAAAAAATTGTCAGCTTTTATTATATTCATTATATATTCCAGTATAAATTAATATTACTAAGAAATATTACCAGTCCCTGGCACATTGGAAAAAAAACTGCTGGAACATCACATCAGATAGTCTGAGAAGCACTGCTCTACATCACTCTCTCAGCCAAAAGAGCCTAGTCTTGCAGACTTGTGGGTACTGGTGCCATGTAAAAGTACACGTGGCAGTGCCATGTAAAAGCATCCATTCCAGTGCCGTGTGAAAGCGCCAATGCTGGTGTCACAAAAAAGGGCCCATGCCAGTGACATGCAAAAGTGCCGAAGCTGGTGCCAATATTTAAAATTCTTGTTGAATGGTCCAACCCTTGCCAGCATGGAGAGCAGACATTAAATTATATATATATATATATATATATATATATATATATATATATATATATATATATGCTCAAATGGTACTTTTTACAGGCCACCAGCATGGGTGCCAATCAGGTGGTACTGTCATTGGCCACGACAATGACTTCACTTGACTCAACAGGTCTTCACAAGCGCAGTTTATTGCCCAATGGGCCGGTTATACTGCACTGGCATAGGCTACAGTTATGGTCTCACTTGACTTGCTGGGTCTTCTCAAGCACAGCATATCTCCAAAGGTCTCAGTCACTTGTCATCGCCTCCATGAGACCCCATGTTCAAATATATCTTATTTGACTGGTCCTTTATTTTTTTTATCCCATAAGGATGAAAGGCAAAGCTGACCTCAGTAAGATTTGAGCTCAGAATGTAAAAACCAAAAGAAATGCCACTAAGCATTCTGTCCAATGCTCTAACAATTCTGCTAGTTCATCATCTTCTCTTATTCATGGTAAGTATTTATATAAACTTGTGTTTATATATTGAGATCATAAAACATGGCCAAGACATGACACAAGCTTCCCTTCCCAGCTTCAGTCAGCTGGGCTAGACCAAGTGTATGATAAACAGCCCGACAGAATGACAATTTTTTCATTCCATGAGACCAGGCCTCTCATCTGGGATTCTGGGACACCTTCTCCAGTAGCATCTTGGTGCATTCAGCTGTTAACCAAAGCTCTGCTGCTCGTCAGGCCAAAAATTGCAAACAATCAGTATCGGCCACTCTCTGACAGGTTTGTGGTCAAGCCTGCGGCAGTGCAGACCGCAAGCATTTTTAACTCCTGCTCACTGCTATCAGGGTAGAAATGGCTCTCTGCAAGTGTGAACCCTGTGAATCAGAGTGACTCTTCCAACACATCTCCCTCCAGGGCAACACCTTTTCCATTCTGTCCACTGAGATCATGAAGCAGACTGACAAGCATTTTTTTTTTAGATATTTCTTTGCTGTGACAAAGAGGAAAGATATAATGATTTAGGCAGAGTCCTTCATCAAATGCAGAAATAAGTGGGAAATGTGTTTATAATGTAACCAGCTAATGAAATGTTTTCAGTCTTATTGCTCTCTTCAAAAGAACGTTCTGTTCAAGGTTTTTAGGCAAATCTCATACTTTTAAAATTAATTACATTGTTGACATCAGCATATTTTGTCACATTTTATTTTTATGGCAGCTTTTGTTGTCAGGACATGTATTTATCTGAACAAAACCTCCTCCTTTTAACAACTGCCTGCTTTCTGTTTAGCCGTATTTCAAAATATCTTTCTCTGACCTCATTTTCACACACATCCCCTTTAATATTACAGAGTAGCTTAATGTCCAAATGATAGGTTTCTGGTAATAAAGGAGTCCCTGCTGATAGGTAAGACAGTATGCTCGTTACCTGTACTTCGATATTCACTAATTACTGGGAAAATGCATGGTTATTTTTTGGGACATATACCAATAGACAGTTACAAACAATGGAGAACCAACAATTTAATCAAATCAGCTAAACTAGTTCAGTAAAGGTGAGAGGAACTTATATCACAACAAAAGCTATGTTGAACAAAGTTTAGCTGAAATAACTAGAACTTTGCTTCACCTCACATGAAAACATTGGACTTCAAGCTCATTATCATCAACATTCAACATCCGTTTTCCATGCTGGTATGGGTTGGATGGTTTGACAGGAGCTGGCAAGCCAGTGAGCTGCCCCAGACTCCAATTGTTTATTTTTGCATGGTTTTTATGACTGGATTCTCCTTCCAAATGCCAACCACTTTACAGAATGTACTGGGTGCTTTATTATGTGGAACCAGTACAGGTGTTTTTTACATGACAGCAGCACAGGTATTTTTTATGTGGCACCAGCACCTGCGAGCTTGCAAGACAATAACCTATCACTGAAATATTTGTAAATAGAGATAAGAGTCCCTGTAAGTGGCTGAGGTGGTAAAATATCAACCAATTGATGAAAGATTTGTTTGTTCAAATCCTGACATCCGTGATAAAAAAATTCTTAACTCTTTTGATACCAATCTGTCTGCAACAACCTCTAGTTCTTTTCCCCTGGGCCATGAATGCTGAGGACATGTGTAGGCTTGAAAGAAATGAGGCTAGTACGATCCACTGGATGTGTAATATCAGTGTGCATACATGACAGAGTGTAAGTGCCCCGAGAGAAAAGTTGGGTATAAGAAGCATCAGTTGTAGTGTGCAAGAGAGATGTCTGTGCTGGTATGGTTATGTGTTATGTATGAATGAAAACAGCTGTGTGAGGAAGTGCCACTCCCTAACTGTGGAAGGAATCTGTGGAAGGGGTAGACCCAGGAAGACATGGGATGAGGTGGTGAAGCATGACCTTCAAACTTTGGGCCTCACAGAGGCAATGATGGGAGACCTGGACCTTTGGAGATATGCTATGATTGAGAAGACCCAGCAACTAAAGTGAGATTGCAGCCACACATGTCTGACCGTGTTAAGAATACTCCTGATGCATCGGGCAATATGATATGCTTGAGAAGACCTGTTGAGTCAAGTATAACCAATATCATAGCTTTGGCCAGTGCCCCTTGTCTGGCTCCTGTGCTGGTTGCACATAAAAAGTACCATCCAAATGTCGTTGATGCCAGGTCCGCCTTACTGGCTCCCGTGCCGGTGGCACATAAAAAGCACCAACCGATCGTGACCAATGTCAGCACCCAGTGACTGGCTCTTGTGGCGGTGGCACATAAAAACTACCATCTGAACATGATTGATGTCAGGCTCACCTGACTGGCTACCATGCCAGTGGCATGTTAGAAGCACTACCCACTACACTCTCAGAGTAGTTGGTGTTAGGAAGGGCATCCAGCTGTAGAAACATTGCCAGATCGGATTGGAGCGTGGTGCAGCCGCTGGCTCTCCAGACTTCAGTCAAACCGTCCAACCCATGCCAGCATGGAAAATGGATGTCAAACGATGATGATGATGAGGAGGATGATGATGATGAGGAGGAGGATAACGATGAGGAGGAGGATGATGATGATACCAAACCACCTGAGACTGCTTTTGTCTTTATGATCCAACTTCCTGTTTTAAAATAAAATTTTAAAATTCTTCCAAACTGATGATAATGATGGTGGTAGTGGTGAAGGTAGTGGTGGGGTGGTAATGACGGTAGTGATAATGATGACAATGATGATGTTGATGATGATGATGATGACGAGAACAACAGGCATGTCTTAAAAGACCTTCGGGTTTGTTACACTTGTAATTTGTTTTTAAATTAAGAAAATTTAAATTCACTTTTATATTTCAATATCAAATTCTTCATTTTCTTAAAACAAGCCTGACACACAAAAATGTCTTTTTTTAAAATTTATTTCCTATTTCATTTCATTTTTATTTATTTTTTTATTTATCTATATTTTTTTGAGATGCCTGAAAGAAGAATTCAGAATTATGGGAATACACAGATTGGCATCGGTGAAAAACTGGTTGAGACAGTGTCTGCTCAGTTGGAAGCCAGCAGATAGAACAGAGTGCCTAGTCTTGGAGCGAAACACTGTTGGGACTATTTCTGAAGATTAACAACTGTTAAAGTTGTTTGGTCTCTTTGAATTGTACCAAAATACTGATAGGAGGAATTTGGTTCAAGGAAAGCTTGCATGTATGTTTATGCAGGCCTAGGTTATATATATGTGTGTGTGTGTGTGTGTGTGTGTTTGTGTGTGTGTGTTTGTGTGTGTGTGTTTGTGTGTGCATGTGTGTGTGCACATATGTGTGTGTGCATGTGCACATGCGCATGTGTGTATGTGCGTTTGTGTGTGCATGTGCACGTGTGTACACGTGTATGTGTTTGTGTGTGTGTGTGTGTGTGCATGTGTGTGTGCATGTTTGTGCATGTGCACATATTGTGTGTGTGTGTGCATGTGTATGTGTTTGTGTGTGTGTGCGTTTGTTTGAGTGCCTTTGTGTGTGTGTGTGTGTGTTCATTTGTTTGTGTGCCTTTGTGTGTGTGTGTAAATTCACACATAGAAGTCTGTATTGTGTGTATGTATTGTGGATGTATGTTCGTTATACATCCATAGAGGTCCTGATAGATATTAGTGCCTATATTTATGAATAGTTTTAAGATCAATTTCATGGATGCAATGGGATATTTTTGTCAGTGATGTTTCTGGGGTCTCAATGGGTTTCAGGTCTTACAACCTTAAACTCCCTCAGCCACTTGACCCATCTGGTGTTGATCAACTTCCAGCATGCAATCCAATTGCAGTAAACCACTTATTGGACTTTTCCACAGCTTCAATGATGGGGTTTATAGTTCTGCTCTTTGTTGCAGCAGTAACTCCAGTTGCAGAATGTAAACCCCACAGACCTTCAGCAGCCCACATTTTATTGCCTCACAAAGTGTCTGCCAGCCCAAAAGTGACTGCACTGCTCAATCAGTTCCTTGGGTTTAGTAAGCTTCCTCTCAAGATGTCAAGAGGAGACACATGGCATGGAGAATCGCTGAAGAGGTCATAGGATGTGTGACGAAAGATTTCAAATGAAGGACATGAAATAAGAACAATAATGAATCTGAAATGAAGAATGAATATACAGTGTGTGTGTGTGTGTTTATTTGGCAAAAAAAAATTACTGTCCCAAAATATAAGAATATTTGTTTCAATACATGATTCCACATCAGGAATCTTGCAAAACAAATAGATAAATGTATGTGTACACACACACACACACACACACACACACACACACACACAAACAAACATGCACACACACACACACACACAAACACACACATGCACGCACACACACACACACACACACACACACACGTATATGCACAGTGAACTTAGTACTGGCAAAAGGTCACATGAGCATCTCATGCAATGCTACAAAGACCAACTGAAACAGACGATGAAGAGCACCAATAGTGATGTTAAATCTTGGGAGGAATTCACAGAAAACAGGACAGTATGATGTCTCATCATCAAAGCTGGTGTTGGCCATTTTGGAAAACACTGTCAAAAAAGAAAGGAATCATGATGAAAGACCTACCAGCTCCAGCCAAGGCCTTTACTGGCCATCAGATGTGACCTCTGCAAAAGTTGGTCTTGTTAGCCATCAGAAGCATCATGTGTTGGTACTCCATCGCTTACGACGTCGAGGGTTCCAGTTGATCCAATCAGCGGAACAGCCTGCTCGTGAAATTTACGTGCAAGTGGCTGAGCACTCCACAGACACGTGTACCCTTAACGTAGTTCTCGGGGTGATCCAGCGTGACACAGTGTGATAAGGCTGGCCCCTTTGAAATACAGGTACAAC
>NC_068983.1:44442344-44450480 GCF_001194135.2 Octopus bimaculoides | reverse complement strand
ACGTGTACCCTTAACGTAGTTCTCGGGGTGATCCAGCGTGACACAGTGTGATAAGGCTGGCCCCTTTGAAATACAGGTACAACAGAAACAGGAAGAAAGAGTGAGAGAAAGTTGTGGTGGAAGAGTACAGCAGGGTTTGCCACCATCCCCTGCCGGAGCCTCGTGGAGCTTTTGGTGTTTTTGCTCCATAAAAACTCACAATGCCCGGTCTGGGAATCGAAACCACGATCCTATGACCACGAGTCCGCTGCCCTAACCACTGGGCCATTGCACCTCCCATAGCATCAACATCAACATAAATGATAAAGTACAAATGAAAACTGAAATACTTGGAAATGAGGAGAAGCCAGTTACAATGCCACAAGTAAATGGATAAACAAAGGAAAGTGGCACTCAACATATTTTTTAAATAACTGTTTGACTCGGTTCATATGACTTGAAGTTTCTTGGTAATATAGGACACATCCGTCTCACAGACATGAGAACATCTGATCGGAACAACTATCCCAGCATCAACTGGATGTAGCAGGAGAGCAAGAAAGAAAATTTATCATCATCATCATCATCATCATCATCATCATCATCATCATCATCATCATCATCATCATCATCTCTATATGTTGGTAACCAATGTAACTGCTGGTTGATTGGTTGGTTGGTTGGTTGGTTGGTTCGTTTGTTGACTGGTCAGTTGGTTTCTCCAGTCATGCTTTACATCATATCGAGAGAGAGAGGGTAAAATAGAAATGCAGAGGATTGCAGGATACTAGGCTAGATGGCAGGCAATGAGTAAAAAGAGCACTCCACATATAGGGTGAGCATCAAAGACTCACAGAAACAGATGATGCAGAGGTGGGGGTGGAGGAGGAAGAGGAAGAGTGAACATGAGATCATTTATATGAGGGGTTATACAAATGAGAAATTTATTTTATTTTATTTTATTTCAAGGTAATAAATATTTTTTCTTTTATCAGATTATTTTTCATTACAGGATTTTGTATAAGCACCAAGAAATTTGATAAAAGTTTTTGTAATTATTGTAATTATGTAAAGCCATATTTTCTGATATTACTCATGGTGGCAAAAGCTTACTTCCAAAGTTATTTCAACATCATCATCACCATCATTGACGTTGTTTAACGTCCACCTTCCATGCTAGCATGGATGAGACAGTTTCACAAGAGCCGGCCAGGCAGAAGCCTGCACTACACTTCTGTGACTGTTTTGGCAAGATTTTTACAGCTGGATGCCCTTCCTAACACCAACTACTCAGCAGAGTGGACTTAGTAGTTTTTATATGGCAACGGGTAATATGCTAGTATGGATATTTGTAAATGTCCATCAGAGAGAGAGAGAGAGGTGTGAGGAATATAGTGAGAGAAAGATTAAAAAAAGAAAGGGGAAGGAAAACAGAGCAAGAAAGAGAGAGAGGGGAGAGAATGAGAAGATGATTGAGTGAATGTGTAGAGGTGGGTTATGTTCATACTTCAGTCACACATCGCTGTAGAGAGCAGCAAGTAACTCTAGAAGCTATCAATACAGTGGCACAATACTCTCTCTCTTCACGAAGAGTTACGATAAGGGGAGGGAACCAGGGACAGCAATAATAATAAACGATTCTTTGCTGATAAAAGTTAACCTTTTTTCTTGTTTCTGCTTCGTTTCTCTTGCAGAGTCTCAGAAGGAACGTATGGAAAACTCTCAGGAATCAACAGCTTGTAGGAATATGTTGTTTACTCTTGGGAAATGGAGGAATATCAAAGATAAAGTCTTTTTTCTCCATCAGGAATGAGAAACATCATGGGCATGGCTTGTTTTATTATTACTAATGTTGTTATTGTTGTTGTTGTTGCTGTTGTTGTTGTTGGTGGTGGTGGTGGTGGCGGCAGTAGTAGCAGTCGTAACAGCAGCAGCAGCAACAGCAGCAGCAGCAGCAGCAGCAGCAGCAGTAGTAGTAGTAGTAGTAGTAGTGGTGGTGGTGGCAGTGGTGGTGGTAGTGGTGGTGGTGGTGGTGGTGGTAGTGGTAGTAGTAGTAGTAGTAGTAGTAGTAGTAGTAGGAGGAGGAGTGTTATTGTTGTTGATGTTTTTTGGTTCATGTTATAGCTGATACATGTATATACACACACATACATACATACACACACACATACATACATGCATGCATTCATCCATGCATACATATACATACCTTTACACGCACAAAGACACACACCAATAACACACACACACACAAATGCATATGACAGGCTTCCACACAGTTTCCATCTACGAAATTCTCTCATTAGTTATCTTGGAGCTATAGTAAATGATACTTGCTGTGCAGTGGGATTGAACCCAAAACCACATGGCTGCAAAGCAAACTTCAAAGCCACTCAGTCAACAACACCAAAAAGTCAGATTTCTTCTGTGGAAAGTATAAACTTCAATAAAGAAATGATAATGTCAACAAGAATCTTCCTCAGTCATGTCTGGCCCCAGACAACATCTCAAGAAGGAACCAGACTCCAGTTCTAGATAGAAAAGCTTGAGAACAACTCTCCTTCAATTGGCCAGAATCTGTCCCTGCTGAAGACTTCCTTCCTGACTCAGAAACCCCATGGACAGAGGGGAAGACACTGGACTACTTCAGGACAACATTAGAATGATCGAAAGTTTCTTTGGTCTGATGAGACTACAAGACCAGTTCAACCACCAGCAGATTTTGAGAAGCAGTCTATATTGTAGAACACTGCCTTGTCTGCTC
The DNA here is from genome assembly GCF_001194135.2 of Octopus bimaculoides. Classification (NCBI taxonomy): domain Eukaryota; kingdom Metazoa; phylum Mollusca; class Cephalopoda; order Octopoda; family Octopodidae; genus Octopus; species Octopus bimaculoides. Next base: position 44,447,737 of record NC_068983.1, on the reverse strand, counting down.
TCAACTACCCAACCCCGGCAGATGTTTGATGATGATGATGATGATGATGATGATGATGATGATGATAATAATAATGGGGACAGCAGCTCAGAAAACTGCTCTACTGAGGATAGCGAGGATTTTGAGATTGATACTTAGATGTTAAGTACCATGGAAAAAGACCGTGTGAGGCCTTTGACAACAGGTTGCTGTCTGTTCTTACAGAATTAATCGGAGCAAGTAAAATCAAGAGCTCTATGAAGTGAAATGGAAATAATAATAATAATAATAATAATAATATTTTCTCCTTTTTCTTTTTGTCTTTCTGCCCCCTTTTTCTCTATCACATGGCTTTGTAAATAAACAATCTGGTGTGTTTATTCTAATGGCATACCAATGTATACAGTGCATTTCTCTGTCATAGGTGTCAGGAAGACACTCTGCAAGAAATGGAAACGGAATTGAATGGAGATGATAATGAAAATGATAACAATAATAATGATAATAATAAATGGCAAGAAAAGCTCTGGCATGGCAAATATTGTTTAAGCTAAATGGCAAGAAAAGCCCTTATATGGCAAATACTGGGTTGAGTTAAACAGAATGAAAATGACAAAGTAAAACTCCAACAATGGTTACAAAGCTCAGGACTCAAAGCAGAGACTGAAGGATTTTTAACTGCAGCACAAGATCAAAGCCTTCCCACCAGAAATCACCAAAAACACATAATGATAAAAAATACAAGTAACTGCAGAATATGTGGTGACAGAGAAGAAACTATAAACCATATTGTCTCTGGCTGCACAGTTCTGGTTAAGAAGGAATATATCCACAGACATAACAGAGTTGGGACCTATATACACTGGAAGCTATGCCAACATTATGGAATGACAACAGAAAAGAGATGGTATAAGCACACCCCAGAAAAGGTCACAGAAAATAAGAAAGCAACCATACTTTGGGATGTGCTAATATACACAGATAGAGAAATCAAAGCTAATAGACCAGATACAGTTGTCAGAGATTATCAAGAAAAAAAAAATGTCTTCTAATTGATTTATCAATACAAACAGAATACAATGTATCTCTAAAAGAAACAGAAAAACTCTCAAAATACAAAGATCTGAAAATAGAGGTAACTCGAATGTGGAGTCTAAAAACAGAAACAATTCCTATCATAGTAGGTGCACAAGGTATGATAAAAAAATATTCAGACAAATACTAACAAAAACACCAGAACTTACAAATGTATATAACATACAGTAAAAATAGCACTACAAGGTACTGCGCACATCCTACTTAAAGCACTTTCCATACAGTGAAAATAAGAGCACCATCACAGATCACAGCACATACCCAAGGGACACAGAGCTGTGCTCAGTAGTGCAGTGAAAGCATGTGATAAAAATAAGACTACTGTATAATAATAATAATAATAATAATAATAATAATAATAATAATAATAATAATAATAATAATAATAATAATAATAATAATAATAATAATAATAATAATAATAATAATAATAATAATAACAATAATAATAATAATAATAATAATAATAATAGAACACCTAAAAATGACATAAATAATGAGAATGTAAAAAGAGGTCATAATACCTGGCAACTATGAAGCAAAAGGAGAAACATTAAAAGCTGTAAAGCAACTAAAATGTAAGCTAAAAATGGAACGACAAAATAACCAGATAAGAGGAGGGCAAGAAAAGCCCTTACATAGCAAATACTGGAATGGGCTAAACCAGGGGTTTTCAAACTGTAGTCCACGGACCACAGGGGGTCTGCAAGGACAAGACAGGGGGTCCGTGGACAGCAAATACTTTTTATGGGCAATTTGATTTTATATATGTTTTTTAATTGAAATCTTTTAATTGACAATAAACCTTTTAAATACTGTTAAATAAATAAATGTAAAAATATATGTTATTTTAAGCAAATATTTATGTATAAATTTCATAAGCGTTTTTTAGGGGGTCCCTAAGGTAAAGCCTGAAATATAAAGGGGTGTGCAAGTCAAAAAGTTTGAAAACCCCTTGGCTAAACAGAAACGAAATAAACCAAGTAAAATCTCAACATTGGTTGAGAAGTTCAGGACTCAAAGTAGAGACTGAAAGATTTTTAATTGCAACACAAGATCAAAGCCTTCCCACCAGAAATCTCCAAAACCATATTGAAAAATATACAATAAGTAACTGTGGAGATGGTGAAGAAGCAATAAATCATATCGTCTTTGGCTGCCCAGTTCTGGTTAGGAAGGAATATATCCGCAAAGTTGGGACTTATATAAACTGGAAGCTATGCTAACACCACAGAATAACAACAGAAAAAAGATGGTGTAGGCACATCCCAGAAAAGGTCTCAGAAAATTACAAAGCAACAATACTCTGGGATATGCCAATACAGAGAGAGAGAGAGAGATTAAGGCTAAAAATGCCATATATTGTTGTCAGAGACCACCAAGAAAAGTTACACCTTCTAATTGACATACCAGTTCCAGCAGATGACAATGTATCTCTAAATGAAATGAAGAAGCTCTCGAAATGCAAAGATCTTCTAGAGATAACCCAAATGTTGTGCCTAAAATAGAAATAATCCCTATAATAATAGGTGCATTAGGCATGGTTAAAAAACATACAGACAAATGCATAACCAAAACACCAGGAAGTAAGAATATATAAAGCATAAAGAAAAGAGCACTGCTAGGCACCATACACATCTAATGTAAAGCACTTTCCATACAGTAAAAATAACAAGATTAAAACAAACCTCAGCAGATACTCAAAGTACACAAAGCTGTGCTCGGTAGGGCAGGGGAAGCATGTAATAAAAATATAACAACTGGATAATAATAATAATAATAATAATAATAATGATAATAACAATAATAATAATAACAATAACAATAATAATAATAATAATAATAATAATAATAATAATAATAATAATAAAGAGAATTGCATTGCAATTAGACAATTGCCTACAGAGTGGTACTGTTCTGGAGTGGATGGTAAAAGGAAGAACAACATTGTTATTGAAAGATCGGTCAAAGAGCAATGAGGTTGGCAATTACCGACCCATTGCTTGTCTTAACCTCCGATGGAAAGTATTAACAGGTGTCCTCACAGGGAAAATATATTCGTTCTTTGCGGAAAACAATCTTCTGCCAGAAGAACAAAAGGGATGCCAAAAAGGATCCAAGGGCACGAAGGACCACCTTGTGATAGACAAGGTTATAATGAAGAACTGTAAATGGTACCAAAGAAACTTATGAGGTTACGGGTGCTTGGTACCAACATACACCAGAAAAGGTAATGGATGAAAAGGGGAAGGCAAAAATCCTCTGGGACTTTGGCTTCCAGATAGACAAGATGTTAGAGCACCAAAGGCCAGATATAGTAACCTTTAGAAGAGACAAACAAGAGTGCCTAATAATTGACGTGGTAGTGCCAGGAGATCAACATATTATAATGAAAGAAAGAGAAAAGGCCGATAAATATGGAGACCTGAGAATTAAGATCGCTAAGATGTGGCAGCTACGAGAGTCAAACATAATGGTTGTCTCTGTTGTCATTTGAGCATTGCATTCAGTAGCACCCAATCTGAAAAAAACATCTGAAAACCTTAGAAATACCGTACAATCTAGATGTATTGCAAAAGTCGGCATTACTTGGAACTGCATGCATATTGCATAATGTACTGTCTGTCTGAGGTCCTTTTTGTGACTTAACAAACAGTATAAAAACCCGGTGGACACAATATCTTCAATCAACAACCTGATGATATTGTATACTGTGTGATGTCTATAATAATAACAATAATAATATTAATAATAATAATAATAATAATAATAATCATAATAATAATAATAGTTTCAAATTTTGCCACAAGGACAGCTATTTTGGGGGAGGGAATAAGTCAATTACATCAACCCCAGTGTTTCACTGGTACTTAATTTATTGACCCCGAAAGGATGAAAAGCAAAGTCGACCTCGGTGGAATTTGAACTCAGAAAGTAGCAATAGGCGAAATACCGCTAAGCATTTTGCCTGTCATGCCAGCTTGCTGCCTTAATAATAATAATAATAATAATAATAATAATAATAATAATAATAATAATAATAATAATAATATTGTCATATTGAATAAGAGAGACAAATACTATCAGATCATTGATGTAGCTATACCAAATAACATGAATGTTGTAACTAAAGAGGTTGAAAAAATCACCAAGTACTCCGAATTGGAAGTGGAAATGGCAAGACTGTATGGAATGCGAGAGGGTAATGTATAAATGATACAAGTGGTGATCGGAGCGTTGGGCTCAATCCCATTGAAACTTCAAGACTTCTTAAGGCAACTGGAAATCCCATGCAAGATTGAGGTCTTGCAAAAAACAGCCTTATTGGGCACAGCGCACATCTAAAGGAAAGTATTATCTGTCTGAGGTCCTTGTGACAAGACAGATGACTAAAGATTCCGATGCATTTTTACCAACACTGACTTACGATGGGGAAAAAAAAAAAATAATAGTAATAATAAGGAAGGGCAAAAAATCGTGTTTACTGGAACAACTCATGTATTGAGAAGAGCATTATCGCTGTGAAAACAACATCCATTCATGAATTTATTTATTTGTTAATTTTTTTTAAATACATATTTCACCTGTGAATTTGCGCGTGTAAACTGCGAATGCATACAATGAGCTTCTCTGCCCTAGGTGTACGGAAAAGACTCGGCAAGAAATGGAAGAAAATTTGAAGAAAGAAGAGAAAAATAATAATAATAATAATAATAATAATAATAATAATAATAATAATAATAATAATTTCTTTTATTGGCCACAAGGGTCACAAAAACTTTTGGGGCAATACAAAGACAAAGGAATGGGGATTTACACAGAAATATCTAAGCAATAAAACAATAATAAATTGCAAAAATATTTTAAAATCCTGATGGGTGAGGAGAACCTAACCCTGGGGCAACTAAGGAACCCCAAATAATAATAATAATAATTATAGTCAAACTGCTCTCTATATATGGATATATATATATATATACAACAGGTGTATGATTATAACAACAAACATACAACAAAAAGTAAAATAAAAAGAAAAGAAAAGCCAAGAGGTAGTTACAATAACAACAATGACAACAACAACAACAGCAAGGAAAGGAAATAACGACAACAACAACAGCAAAATGAAAAATGATAATAGTTGTGGCATTTCATACAATGTTTTACTTTATTTGAAACTATCACCACCACTACCAGCACTGCCACCACTACCACTGTCACCACTACCACCAACACTGCCACCACCATTGCCACCAACACCACCACCACCATATTGCCCCCACCAACACCACCACCACTGCCACCACCACTGCCACCACCAC
>NC_068983.1:44439866-44440178 GCF_001194135.2 Octopus bimaculoides | reverse complement strand
CTCTCTCTCTCTCTCTCTCTCTCTCTCTCTCTCTCTCTCTCCTTCTTACTGTCTCTTTCATTCTGCACCTCACATGCACTCTTTCACACCTATGTTCCCCTCACTCAGATATTCTCTCTCTCTTCTCTCTTTTCTCTCTCCTCTCTCTCTCTCTCTCTTCTCTCTTTTCTCTCTCCTCTCTCTCTCTCTCTTCTTTCTCTCTCCCCTCACTTATCCCTCTCCAGCTCATTCACAACAGTATTCACACACACACACACACACACACACATGCATGTATATACAAAGTCAAAAGATATACACTAGGGTAGATGT
>NC_068983.1:44435427-44438873 GCF_001194135.2 Octopus bimaculoides | reverse complement strand
AGCAATGGTGATGGCAACGGCAGCGCAGATAGCAAAAAAAAAATAAATAAATAAAAATAATTTATCATTATGCACTCTAAAGTTTTCATGAATAAATCTTTGTTATTACAAATGAGAATGTGAAAAATGTGAGTTGTTGCTTCTTGTTGCCAATAAATATTTACTCAAGTGGCACCAGATGAGTTTATCGTTTCATCTGAAGAACTGGAGTTTTTTTCTTTTATGGTACCATTTTACACAGATCAGTCTCTTTCTCTGTGTAATGCAGAATTTGTGATGAAATATTAGAAGATGATTTGGAACATAACCTTCAAATACCATTTCAAAGTTGTTTGATTTCAAATCTACATTCTTTTGTTTCCATTATATTGTGTTCTTGTCTTGTAGATAATTCAAATACTTCAAGAATTTGACAATAAAAGTTCCATAAATAATTGCCATTCAGTGAATTTCTCAGGATTCTTCACTAGTCTGTTGCTCCCTTTATGTCCCCTTTCTCTCACATCTGGTCATACTCACCCCTTAAAAAGGTTGGATAGCCTTAGACCCCAACCTTTATGCAACCCATTCTATCATCTTCTCAACTCTAATCTTTCCTGTCTTCTCAGCCCTTTCACTGAACCCATCCCGATCCTGTGTTCCCTGCCATATGAGCCAATTGTATTCATATGCATTACAACTCACCAGAAAAGGATAAAAAGGGGACAGAAAGCAAACAAGTCAAGTTAAGACAAACAGCAATGAAAGCCAAAAGTACATCCCCAGAACCCAGAATAAAATACAAAAAGGACAGAAAAGTGAGCCTTAAAAGAGCCTTAACCCCTTTAGCCCCATCATGGCCATTGTCTAATGACTGAAACAAGTAAAAGATAAAAGATGTTTAATTAAATGTAAGACTTATTAATAAGGTGGTGAACTGGCAAAATAATTAGCATGTCAGACAAAATTCTTAGGAGTATTTCTTCCAGCCCTTTGCCTTTGATCCTTTTGGGGTCAATAAAACAAAGCACCACATACTGGAATCAATGTTTTCATGAGTTGGTTTGTTGGCTGGTTGAGTTGAGCAATGAAAATGTGTTTCTTGGACTGCATGAAGAAATAACTGAACAACACCCACCAACAATTAACACAAGAGATTATCATTTCACATGGAGTTTTAACTGTGTTGGTCTTTCGCAAATAACAATGATAATGGTCATCTATTGGGAGAGAAAGAAGAACTGTTCCACTTCGAAAGAAGTTACTTATGAAATACTGTGTTAATGTTAAGTTCAATCTGTCCAAGAACCTGGAGATGTCTATGCAAATGTCCCTCAGCAGAAGAGATGTTCTGGTTGCAGTTGGGATAGTCTTTGAATATAGATCTGTCAACTTTCTTCTTAACCCTAACCTATAACACTAAGTGGAGGCACATTTCGTTCAGCTGCCTTCAACACTCTACCATTAATTACCATCAAAACTGGCCCTTTATAGGACACAAGGAGAAGATTCTAGAAGATTGAATCATGTAATGGCTTCACACAGATTGGTTGATTAATAGACAGATCACATGAAATGGTCGTGATGTCTGACTGGCTATCAAGTAGTTCAGTTTCAAATCTCTACTGCAATGTAATTGGCTGACCCCTTCTCCTCAGTACTGTTGGGATTGAACCCTACAACAGTCCAGTGTCTTGTTCAGGGAGAATACTATGATTTCAGTCACTTATACATCATGTAAATTGAGTAACTGGCCCTAAAAGTCCCAGGGTTTGAGGAAAAGAAATACTTAATTGAAGTTACTTTTAGGAATCAGCATCCCTGTTGAGAATATCTACTCCATATGCTAGAAATGGCACAAAAATTTCCCTCATACTCCACACTACAATCTTAAAAAACAAAGGAAGCAGACACTAACCCTTTGATATCAACCTGCTAAAAACTACCCTTAGGTCTGTGGTACAAATTTCTTGTTTCAAGTGTGACTGAATTAAAATCTTGTCACAAAATTTCATATTATTTTATGTTCTAAAGTGCAGCTAAATAATGGTTTCAAATTTTGGCACAAAGCCATCAATTTCAGGAAAGGATGAAAGACAAATTTGACCTTGGTGGAACTTGAATTATAATGTGAAGATGGACAAAATTCTACTCAGCATTTAGCCTGGTGTGCTAACAGTTCTGCCAGCTCAATGCTCTTACTCCTGCTTAATAATAAGAGTTATTTCACTGAATTTTTCATTATTTTCAAAGTTAATTGAAACAAAGACAGTGTGTTCCAACAGAAATATGGTAACAAAAGGTTTATAGTGATCTAAATTATAACCATCCATCAAAATTTCATGCTAATTTATGTTCCAAATACCAGCTTAACAATGACAAAGATGTATTAAATTATTTTCAATATTAATTCAAACAAATACAATGTATTTCAACAGATAACTTTATCCAAAACATCTCTTCTGGAAGAGCATGTTTTGGTTGCAGTTAGGATAGTCCTTGAATATAGATCTGCCTACTTTTTCTTAACCGTAACCCGTAATACTAATGAAATACACAGCTCCCTGTCTATGATGATGGAGCATTTCATTTGTAATGTCGTTAAGGAAAGGTGAAATGTTAACATTAACTCACCTATTTTTTCAATTGACAATTTACCTGTCCTGTTCTTATCGCTTTTCTTCAAAGTAAACAAAAGTTTGTTTTAAATGAATACCAAAAGCTAATTGAAAGTCTGTTTAAATGACTACACCCACTTTCCAAGACACATTTGTACATATATATATATATATATATATATCATCATCATCATCATCATCGTCGTTTAACGTCCGCATTCCATGCTAGCATGGGTTGGACAATTTAACTGAGGACTGGTGAAACCAGATGGCTACACCAGGCTCCAATCTGATTTGGCAGAGTTTCTACATACATATATATATATATGTATGTATGTATGTAATTATGTATGTATATCATCATCATCATCATCATTAAACATCCGCCTTCCATATATATACATATACAGGGGTTGGACAAAATAATGGTAACACCTTAAAATTTCAAACAAATTTATTTTAATATGGGGTAGAACTGCCTTTGGCAGTAATTTCAGCTTGAATTCTACGAGGTATAAACTCGTACAAAGTTTGAATTGTTTCCAAAGGAATTTTTGTCTATTCTTCAGCTAAAACAGTCTCCAGTTCTTGTAGTGATGATGGTGGGGAATATCGAGTTCTTACTTAATTTTTCTAAAATTCACCATAAATGTTCAATAATATTGAGATCTGGGGACTGCAGTGGCCAGATAAGATGTTCAACTTCACTAGAATGTTCCTCGTGCCATTCAGTAACAACTTTAGCTGGGTGAATTGGTGCATTATCATCCTGAAAGATTGTATTTCCCTCCGGAAACAGTTCTGCAATCATAGGATGAATTTGATCAGATAAAATGCTTAAATAGTCTT
>NC_068983.1:44429811-44434086 GCF_001194135.2 Octopus bimaculoides | reverse complement strand
TATATATGTATGTATGTATGTATGTATATCACCGAGGCAATGACTTGTGACTGAGACCTTTGGAAATATGCTGTGTGTGAGAAGACCCGGCAAGCCAAGTGAGACCAAAGTCCAAGGCCTCTGTGGCCCAGGACTATAATACAAGACACTTGGGGCCAGTGCTCCCTGACTGGCTCCTGTGCCAGTGACATGTAAAAAGTACTATCTGAACGTGATCAATGCCAGGGCTGCTTGACTGGCCCCTATGCTGGTGGCATGTAAAAGGCACCATCAGGACATGGCCAATGCCAGTAACCCCTGACTGACTCCCATGCCAGTGGCATGTAAAAAGCACCATCCAAACGTGATTGATGCCAGGACCACCTGACAGGCTTCTGTGCAGGTGGCATGTAAAAAGCACCCACTACACTCTCAAAGTGATTGGCATTAGGAAGAGCATCCAGCTGTAGAAACATTGCCAGATCAAATTGGAGCCTGGTGCAGCTGCTGGCTCTCCAGATCTCAGTCAAACCATGCAACAAACTAGCATGGAAAACAGATGTTAAACAATGATGATGATGATGATTACCCAAGGTCTCACACAGTGGGATTGAACATGAAACTACGTGGCTGGAAAACAAACCACTTGACCACACATCCACGTCTGCAGTTACAGTATTGTAAACCATTTCTGCTCTGATGGAAACAATAGAAGTTGAGAATGAAAATATGAAATGTGTAGCCATAATATCAGGTTTGTTTATGTCAAAGTGAGGTCAAAGTTTTGAAGTAAGAGAAATTCATGATGACATTTATAGATTATTATATATATATACAGAGATAAAAATAGAAGCTGATTAGTTTGTTGCATGGTGAGCCTGCCCCCACAAGCTAACATACCATTAACCAATTACAGACGGGATGCATGTAATACATACACACATATACATCTACATATACATACATTCATACATAAATACGTATATATATATATATATATATATATATATATATAAGAGACCACAAAGTGGACTGCTAATGTGCTTGAAGAAGATCACTTAAAAATTCTCAAAGAAAATTCAGCAAAGCAAAAACAGACAGGCGAGACTAGTGAAAATTATACAAATACCTAGGTTATCTGTAGACCATGATTTCAAAATCAACACTTTCTTAACGAAAGTATCTGTTTTTCCTCAGTACAGACTGCCATAACGATTATAATCCAACAGAACCTCGTGCTAGTTGTCTCCAACAAATGAGAACATGTGCATGGGATTCTATTAATTATAAAGAGTAAAATTCAAAAGTCTTAGTTTTGGCACGCTAAATCCGGAAATATCTCTGCAGAAAATAATTTCTGCATCAAATTTACCAAGTTTGAGAAACGTGTTTATGGTTAATAGGGTAAAAATTTGATATTAATTAATATCAATTTAATACCAGGAAACCAGCACATTAAAAGAATCAGAAGATTCAGAAAAAATTATTCAATTAATGGAAGAATACTACATATTACCAAGCTATTCTCACTTGTCCATGATGAGTAGCTCAGTATAACATCCACACTTAACACTAGGCCATAAATGTTTTCAACTGTTTTATTTAACTCATAAGTCCTTTGGCAAATGGAAATAAGAATGAAAAATTCTTGTGCTGCTAATGGTTATTGAACCTGAAACATGTGTCCCTGATTGTCTTCTTACCTCCAGACAACAAGCCTGTCTCCTTTTCCTTAATGGCATGTCAACTTTGGAGAATTTTTGATTCTTGAGATAATCTCCCCCTCCTTATATGGAGCTGGTCCTAATTTCATAAGTGTGATATATCGTCTACAGCAACAGTTCTTAAATCACGACTCTCAGGGTTACATGCAGTCCTTAAGCATCCTTCCAGCAGTTCTTGATGATCTTCATTTTATAGATGTAATCAATGTTTTTTTTAACTGATTTGTATTTTACTTTTTATGGTGCAGCCCCCCCTTAAAAAAATCCAGGTTTTGGATCTGGCCTGGATATTAAAAAGGTTGAGAATCATTGTTCTTGAGGCAAAGAGAATTTTTGTACATCAAGAGTTTATATTGTATGGTATTTGATACACCTGTATTTGTCAATGCTGTTCAAATATTTGCCACTGGTCACACTGGGTAATTTCTCTTTGTTCATTTCTGTTAAAATCACACAAACTTATCTTATTTCACAAATTTATTCTAAGTTTTTATATTGTTCCAGCTGTCTGGCTTCCATGCCGATGGCATGTAAATAGCACCATTTGAGCATGATCGTTACCAAACATCACCTTCCTGGCACTTGTGCCAGTGGCACGTGAAAAGACATTTGAGTCAGTTCATTGCCAGTACCACTGGATTGGCTCCTGTGCAGGTGGCACGTAAAATACACCATTTTGAGTGTGGCCGTTGCCAGTACCTCCTGACTGGCCCTCATGCCGGTGACACGTAAAAGCACCCACTACACTCTCAGAGTGGTTGGCGTTAGGAAGGGCATCCAGCTGTAGAAACTCTGTCAAATCAGATTGGAGCCTGGTGTAGCCATCTGGTTTCACCAGTCCTCAGTCAAATCGTCCAACCCATGCTAGCATGGAAAGCGGACGTTAAACGATGATGATGATGATGATGATGATGATGATGATGATGTATATTAATGAAATGCCTCAGATTTGTAAAGGGAGTAATAATGTTGAGTGAATCATCTGGTACATATTTTGTCGTACCTAGGGTTGAGGGGTTGAGGACAAATTTGACCCCTTGCAGGATTGGAATTCTAACATTGAGAGGAGAGCAAGCTAAATAATACTATAATGTATTTAGTCAGGTCTTTATCATAAAAGTGTGGAGGCGCAATGGCCCAGTGGTTAGGGTAGCGGACACGTGGTCATAGGATTGCAGTTTCAATTCCCAGACCAGGCATTGTGAGTGTTTATTGAACGAAAACACCTAAAGCTCCACAAGGCTCCGGCAGGGGATGGTGGCAAACCCTGCTGTACTCTTTCACCACAACTTTCTCTCACTCTTTCTTCCTGTTTCTGTTGTGCCTGTAATTCAAAGGGTCAGCCTTGTCACACTGTGTCACACTGAATATCCCCGAGAACTATGTTAATGGTACACATGTCTGTGGAATGCTCAGCCACTTGCACGTTAATTTCACAAGCAGGCTGTTCCCAGGATCGGATCAACTGGAACCCTCGACGTTGTAAGCGACAGAGTGCCAACAACAACATCATAAAAGTCCAACTATTTGAACAGAACATGATCATATATTTACAGCAGCCATACTCAGTGAAGCTAAAATTCTTTAAAGATAAAACAGGAAGTAGTTTAATGGAGTGAGTTCAAAGAGAATATAATTTATAATTATTGTTTTCTTGAGAAAGGGTATTTGAAAAAAAGAAGTTGGTGAAAGAAAATTTCTAGAAATCACACAAGTGGGTGTGTTTACATATATTTTACACAAACCAATGCTATTATATGCGTTTTGTGAAAAGTCAGAACTATTCATGTAAACAACTCTTGAACAATGTGATTTGGAAATAAACAAATAAATAGATAAATAAATAAAGAAAGAAAGAAAGAAAGAAAGAAAGAAAGAAAGAAAGAAAGAAAGAAAGAAAGAAGAAAGAAAGAACCCCAGTGTTAGGATTAGAATAATTTTATGCCAGATATAACACGATTTGTTGTGTTGGAATCTAATCAATTGTTCTAAGATCAATAGAAACTGCTGGGTCTCTCAGAGATATTCTATTGAATTGGTTAAAAAAGAGCAAACAATGCTGACTAATCTTTTGAAGAATAACTGACATGGGATGTCGAAAAGCAGCCAAAAATGGTGATTAGGGGGGAAAAAATTCTGGGTAAACAATTGAGACCAGTTTTACAGAAAAATAACATAACACAAAGAACAAGAAATGAAAAGTTTAGATAACAAGATGGTGGAATAATAGATCTATAATATTACATAGATCTACAATAAAACATCATCCTCATTTAACTTCCATTTTCCATGTTGGCATGTAATGGACAGTTTGACATGATCCAGCAAGTTGCAGACTTGTAGCAAGCTGCAGACTTGTAGCAAACTGCAGACTTGTAGCAAGCTGCAGACTTGTAGCAAGCTGCAGATTTGTAGCAAGCTGCAGATTTGTAGCAAGCTGTGAATTTGTAGCAAGCTGCAGATTTGTAGCAAGCTGCAGATTTGTAGCAAGCTGCAGACTTGTAGCAAGCTGCAGATTTGTAGCAAGCTGCAGATTTGTAGCAAGCTGTGAATTTGTAGCAAGCTGCAGATT
>NC_068983.1:44428382-44429435 GCF_001194135.2 Octopus bimaculoides | reverse complement strand
TATTTTTCATGGTTCCAACATTAGTGATGATCACCTAATAACTTGCAGTTGTTTTCCATCCATACACATTCCACACATGACCATACCAACACAATCGTCTCTCTTGCACACTACGTCTGATACTTCATATAAACTAATTTTCCTTTCAACACAATTGCACTTTGTCAAATATACACACTAATGTTGCACATCATGTGGAGCATACTAGCTTCATTTCTTTCTAGCCACACACACACACAAAACATCATCAAAATAGCAGCATCAGCTCCAAGCAGTGTTTAGGAACAAACAAACTTTAGGTTAATTAAAATATGTTTGTGACATATTTTAACTTCTAAATGTAAATTCACTACAGTTACAGTAAAGAAAAGATTCTCTCTTATGGAAAAGATGTAAAAACACCATATCTGTCTAGTGTTTCCCTCTAGTGGATTGCCAGATATGTGTTTCTAGCACTTTAGCCTTCCTCAATGGGAAATACCAAAGGGAGATAACCCTGAGCAGATTCAAAGCCATAGTATCAATTAAGAAGCAGTCAACGTCAGCGGCTGAGTTGTGCTAGTGGACTGTCTGGTCAGGATGAAAATAGCAGCATCAGTGCCAAGCAGTCATTCAGAATAAACGAACTTTAGGTTAGTTAAAATATGCCACAATCATATTTTTAACTTCCCTGCAGTTTCCATGAAGAAAAGGTCTCCTCTAATGGCAGAAAGTGTAAAAAAATTCTCTCTTATGGTTGTTGTTGTTGGCACTCCGTCGCTTACGACGTCGAGGGTTCCAGTGGATCCTATCAACGGAACAGCCTGCTCGTGAAATTAACGTGAAAGTGGCTGAGCACTCCACAGACACGTGTACCCTTAACGTAGTTCTCAGGGATATTCAGCATGACACAGTGTGACAAGGCTGGCCCTTTGAATTACAGGCACAACAGAAACAGGAAGTAAGAGTGAGAGAAAGTTGTGGTGGAAGAGTACAGCAGGGTTCGCCACCATCCCCTGCAGGAGCCTTGTGGAGCTTTAGGTATTTTCTCTCAATAAACACTCACAACGCCCG
>NC_068983.1:44426126-44427629 GCF_001194135.2 Octopus bimaculoides | reverse complement strand
GTGGTGGTGGTGGTGGTGGTGGTGGTATTTGTGCTGATGGTGGTGGTGGTGGTGGTGGTTGTGGTGGTAGGCAAGTGAAAGAGAAATTACGAAGTAAAAAAATGAAACTATGCAAAGCTGACAAGTGAAAAAAAAAAAATAGATGAGAAAAAGCAAAAGATGATGAATAAAATGTTGATACAATGAAAAAAAATTCAAAGAAACGATTAAAAAAATAAACAATATAAAATTTAAAGACATTAAAATTTATAAATACCAAAATTGTTGTTGTTGTTAGTGATAATGTTTTGTTCAGTTGAGTTCCACCCAAAATTTCTTGGACTAACAGGGTGTGGATGATTCTGTAGACAGAACTGTTATTAATCTTGTGTTTGTATCTACGTGTATATCTGTGGAGGTGCAATGGCCCAGTGGTTCTGGCAGAGGACTCGTGGTCGTAGGATCGTGGTTTCGATTCCCAGACCGGGAGTTGTGAGTGTTTATTGAGCAAAAACACCTAAAGCTCAACGAGGCTCCGGAAGAGGGTGATGGCGAACCCTTCTGCACTCTTTCCCCACAACTTTCTCTCACTCTTTCTTCCTGTTTCTGTTGTACCTGTATTTCAAAGGGTCAGCTTTGTCACACTCTATGTCACGTTGAATCTCCCTGAGAACTACGTTAAGGGTACACGTGTCTGTGGAGTGCTCAGTCACTGGAACCCTCATTGTCATAACCGATGGAGTGCCATGATACATGTATATATACATACATACGTACACACACACACATATACACACATATATTCACACATACACATACACATATATCTAACAGATATATGTGTAGTGATATAATAAATATTTATCTTCTCTACCAAACATATTGCATTCTATATCAATTCCAGGAGAAAAGGGCATTCTTTTATTCTTTTATTCTTTGACTTGTTTCAGTCATTTGACTGCAGCCATGCTGGAGCACCGCCTTTAGTCGAACAAATTGACCTCAGGACTTATTCTTTGTAAGCCTAGTACTTATTCCATTCCTTTGGACCCTTTTGCCAAATTGCTAAGTTACGGGGACATAAACACACCAACATCGGTGTCAAGCAAAGGTGGGGGGGACAAACATAGACACACAAATATCTATGTGTGTGTGTGTGTGTATAATCATATTATAATATTAGGGAATGTAAAATTCCAAACATACAGGAATATTCCATTTTGTAATACCAAATTGAATTTTATAATAATTAATATATGTATATAAATATAATTTAGAGAAGAACCACCGATATACAATTCAAACAATGAAGGAGACCAATCACCATCCAGAAAAGCGTACTCTACAAAATACTAATTTAAAAATCTATAAAATATAAAAGAAAAGTATAAAATCCATTAAAATCTATAAAATGCTAGACTAAAATTTAATTCAACTTAGTAAATTGATATTATGTATATATATAATTGATATATATGTGTGTGTATATATATATATATATATGTATATATATATATATATATA
>NC_068983.1:44424792-44425812 GCF_001194135.2 Octopus bimaculoides | reverse complement strand
ATATATATATATATATAGTATTGATAAAAAAAAAGTGTAGGTGGCATATGAGTGGGTATATATTTATAAAATGCCACTATATAAAATAAATTTTAATTTATAATTTTCTCAGAGATATTTAACATGTTTCGGTTCTTGAAAAAACGAACTTTATCAAAAATACATATACTGAGTTCTAACAACTGGTTATCAATATTGCTATGCCTAAGTGAATGCATAATATATAATATATCATCATCAACATCATTATCATCGTTTAACGTCCGTTTTCCATTCTGGCATGGGTTGGACAGTTTGATTGGGGACTGGCAAGCCAGGAGGCCGCACCAAGCTCTAATCTGATCTGGCAATGTTTCTACAGCTGGATGTCCGTCCTAATGCCAACCACTCTGAGAGTGGGTGCATATATTTCTCTCCAGTACAAGACTCTGGTCCATCACAAGAGTGCTCATTTTTGTCAGCTGAGTGGACTGGTGCAATGTGAAATGGAGTGTTTTGCTCAAGAAGACAATGTATCACCCAGTCCAGGAATCAAAACCACAATCTTAAGATCATGAGTCCAACACCTGAACGACTAAACTATACACCTCTATGAGACTAGCCAATGGTCCCAGTATATGGTGTTTCTGTTGGGCTCCAGTGTTGTGAGCTTGGATGGTGGGGGTGGGGTACATCAAACACTTGCCCCTGGTCATACTGGAGCCATTGTTGTTGAATGGCCAGACTCTTTGATGTATTATGCACAACATGTGTACTGCTGTTTTTTGTTTGTTGTTGTTTGAAATATGTTGTTTTCTTTTCCTCTCCATTTGTTGTTTTGTCTTTTATTTGTTTGTGTCTATCAGTTGCCTGGCACACCCAGGGTATATGTGTGAGTGTATGTATGCTACACACACACACACACAATATAGGTGTAAGTATAAATGTATATATAAATGCATATGAATGTGTATGTATGTAATATGCATGTATAAATGTATATGTATATGTATGTTTGTGTCTGCATATGTGTATGTATAT
>NC_068983.1:44422891-44423302 GCF_001194135.2 Octopus bimaculoides | reverse complement strand
TTTGTAAGAGACAGAGTGTGAGTGAGTCAAGGGGTGTGTGTGTGCGTGTGCATGTGTGTGAAACAGAGTGAGAGAGCGGTATGTATGTAGTATTTACTCTCTCTCTCTCATACACACGAACACACAAAATAGAGAGTGAAGCTTTTTGCCGTTGTTACGTCAATACCGGATGTTGACATTGAGGAACCTTTTTAAAGAAGTGAATCATCATCATCATCATCATCATCGTTTAACGTCCGCTTTCCATGCTAGCATGGGTTGGACGATTTGACTGAGGACTGGTGAAACCGGATGGCAACACCAGGCTCCAGTCTGATTTGGCAGAGTTTCTACAGCTGGATGCCCTTCCTAACGCCAACCACTCAGAGAGTGTAGTGGGTGCTTTTACGTGTCACCCGCACGAAAACGGCC
>NC_068983.1:44411883-44419383 GCF_001194135.2 Octopus bimaculoides | reverse complement strand
CATCCATCCATACATACATACATACATTCTTACATATATATACATCCATCCATACATACATATATACATTCATACATACATCCATCCATCCAACCATACATCTATCCATCCATCCATCCATTCATACATACATACATATATACATTCATACATCCATCCATCCATCCAACCATACATCTATCCATACATCCATCCATCTATCCATTGATGCATGCATCCATCCATTTATACATACATGATGGCTGTCCACTCGTGACCGAGGAAGACCATTGCTGACCTTCAGGAACATTGTGCGCTCTAGGACTAACTTATATTTTCCATTGGTGGCTCTGTTGGTGGCTAATGAACCCTGCTCTTGACAAAACGACATCTAGACATATCTGTGCATTAACTCTGCCGACCTCTGTTCGATATGTGCATACATACATACATGTATCCATCATACATCCATCCATCCATACATACGTGATGGCCGTCCACTCTCTTACATACATATAAACACACTTATATGCATACATACATATATACATAAACACATACATACCGAATGTGGGCACCATTAATCAAAAAGTTAACTTCATTAACTGTTAATTGGTTAATTATTTCCTAATGTAACAGAAGCTATCAATAAACCATTAACATTAATTTTTCTTATAGAAAAAAAACAAAAAATCAATTTTTGCTCTAAGACCACCTAAAAATACCTTTAAAAAGTGCCAAAAGTATAAAATCCGTTAACTTCAGTTCAATTGAAGTTAACTGAAGTTGGTTCGAGTTAACAGAAGTTAAATGAAACAGAAGTTAATTAGTCTGATAAGGATTTCCAAAATTAACTTAAAAGTTAACTCATTAATGAAAATGTTAACTTTGTTAATTAACGATTAATGGATTAACGGTTTGGTGCCCAGGTTTGGTACACATACTCTTTTACTCTTTTACTTGTTTCACTCATTTGACTGCGGCCATGCTGGAGCACCACCTTTAGTCGAGCAAATCGACCCCAGGACTTATTCTTTGTAAGCCTGGTACTTATTCTATCAGCCTCTTTTGCTGAACCACTAAGTTACAGGGATGTAAACACACCGGCATCAGTTGTCAAGTGATGTTGGGGGGACAAACACAGACACACAAACATACACACACACACATACATACATACATACATATATATATATATATATACATACATACATATACATATATATACGACAGGCCTCTTTCAGCTTCCGCCCACCAAATCCACTCACAAGGGCCTGGCCGGCCTGAGGCAACAGCAGAAGACACTTGCCCAAAGTGCCACGCAGTGGGACTGAACCCGGAACCATGTGGTTGGTAAGCAAGCCACCTACCACACAGTCACTCCTACGCTTATATGTATACATGCAGTTTAGTTTGTGGCTGGTTTGAATTCTCTAGAAGTAAAAATTACATAAATCTAAAGAAACATATGTCATCATCATCATCACCATAATCATCATCACCATAATCATCACCACCACCACCATCATCATCATCATTGTCATTTTAACATCCACTTTTCCATGCTTGCTTGGGTCAGATGGAAATCATTGAGGCTGGTTCGCTATGGCTGGATGCTCTTCACAGTTGATGTCCCCAGTCTTTGAGACAATCCAACTTTGAAAAGCAACAAATGTACTCGATTCCCTCACAAGTAACATCTGGAATTGTGACAAGAAACTCTTCGAAAATCTTTCTGTATGGATGTACGTGTATGTCTGTGTATATCTGTGTGTGTGTGTGTGTGTGTGTGTGTGTGTGTGTGTGTGTGTATATGTTCCTAAATATCTCGAACAAGACTTGAGTCACATCATTAAAACATTGAAATGTCTTTCTTCTGTCTTCTGTTCTTGTCATTACTGACACTGTTACAGTTGTCCTCCTCCTCCTCCTCGTCATTGTCATTGTCATCATCATCATCGTCATCGTCATCGTCATCATCATCATTGCTATCATTAACCACATCATCAAAATCATCATCATCATCATTTTTATCATGATCATCATCACTAACATCACGATGCCGATCACTGTCACCACCACCATCATCTCCCCCCCCCACACACACACACAAACACACACACAGATATATCATAGCAATCACATATCTGTTTTTTATCCAAAAACTTTATCTGAAATGTAAGGCCTTCTCTTCTGTGCCAGAAACTGTATTGGCCCTGAAAGGACCTATACAAAGTATAAACTTGCCCCCATAATTTGATTCTAATGTTATTTGTTTTCCTGTCTAAAGAATTTCTAATAGGAAACATCTTACATGTTTTTCTCCTCTATGTACAATTTTATAACTCCTATTAGCAAATGGAACATGTGTAATGGTGAATAAATGATAAAAAAAAGTTTTCCAGTCTCCTGTTTTGATTTATAATCAATCTGCAAAATATACTTTTCAGAATTTTCAACTAACAAATATAACATTTACATATGGATTTGGTATTCTGAAATAAGCAGATGTGCTTCAATAGAACACAGCTTGAATTTTAACCCAATCTACATAACTATACATATATTAAAAAAATCCGATGATTCGGCATCTATTTCTAGCATATAGGAGTCCACTTTTGCTGGTCATTCCTCTTATTTTTGTATGTAATATATTTTTAATCTTCGGATTTTTTTAATATGCTAGACCACTGGTTCAAATTGATTAATATCAATTTCTACCCTCATAAATAAATTTATATATATATATATATATATATATAATACAGAATGGAACAAGAACACAAAACATCAAGACAGTTAGGTGATACAAGAAAGGGACAGGGTGACTCTCTTCAATGATGAATGACCTTGGGATTGCACCTAGAAAGTTACCCTCTGAGGCACAAGTCCAGGCAAGGTTGTTTATGGAAGACCAGCAGTTGCCCATGCATACCAGTCTCCCCTGTCTACTCTACCAATGTTTTCCAAGGGAAAGGCAAAGGCCAATACAGCTTGGCACCAGTGGTGTCACAAGACGCAACCACATCTAGGAATCGAACTCACAACCTCACAATCATAAGCTTGATGTTACGTGCCACTGGCATGGAAGCCAGTCAGGGGGCACTGGCCACAGCTACAATTTTGGTTTTACTTGACTCAGCAGATTTTCTGTTGAGTCAAGCATATCATATTGCCCGATGCCTCAAGGGTACTTTTAAATGGGTCAGACATGCAACACCGGCATCAGCCATGGCTATGATCTCACTTTATATATTATATAGATATACTGTCAAGTCATGTGAGATCATAGTCATGGCTGATGCTGTTGTCACATTAATGGCACCCATGCCGATGACAAGTAAAAAATACCTACTATACTCTTGGAGTAGTTAGCATTAGGAAGGGCACCCAGCTGTAGAAACCTTGCCAAATCAGATTGGAGCCTGGTGTAGCTCTCCAACTCACCAGTTTTCAGTCAAACCGTCCAACCTATGCCAACATGGAAAGCAGACGTTAAATGGTGTTAATGATGATGATGATGATGATGATATGCATATATTTAGAACCTTGGCCAAAATTATGGAAAAGGTATGAAAATATAGAGAATGTAATTGAAGCTCATTTACTTAATAATTGAAACATTCTAGAGTCCATCCCATCAATGATTAGTATTTGATGTATCCTCTTTTTGCTTTTATAACCACTTTTATGCATTTTTTGCATACTTGAGAATAAGTTGGCACAAGTGACCAGGTCAATGTTCTGCCGCTCTTCATGAATTTTGGCTTCTAATTCACTTTTTTGAAGAACATTTGTGCACTCACACTCTTGTACCTAAGTGTCATCACAAATGTTCAATGGGATTGAAGTCTGGAGACTGAAGGAGCCATTTCATCACCCTCATCTCTCTCTCTCCTCAAA
This sequence comes from Octopus bimaculoides, assembly GCF_001194135.2. NCBI lineage: Eukaryota > Metazoa > Mollusca > Cephalopoda > Octopoda > Octopodidae > Octopus > Octopus bimaculoides. The sequence continues at coordinate 44,415,501 of NC_068983.1, read as the reverse complement.
CCAACCCATTGAGACTCTGGATGTGTGACATGGAGCATTGTCTTGTTGAAAGGTTACGCCATCTGGGATGTTATCATTGAAAATTTTAGCTAAGGACAATTGATAAACTTGATCTAACATTCTGGTGTAAGTGTTGGAATTCATTCTGCCCTTACAAGAGAACAACATTCCTGGACAACATGCAGCCCCAAACTATTATGCTTCCTCCTCCAAATTTGATTGTTGGGACCACACATCCAGGATAATAACCCTCCCCCAACTCTGTGGTGGACATAAACAGCTCCAGGGGTTCCAAAGATCAGAGAAGAAAAAAAATTTACTGATCATTTTTGGAATCCAATAAAAAATTTATACAAGTGTAAGAATTTCAAATATTCATCCAACTATAGAAATATTGCCAGATCAGATTAGAGCCTGGAGCAGACGCTGGCTCTTCAGACCTCAGTCAAACCGTCCAACCCATGCCAGCATGGAAAACAGATGTTAAATGGTGATGATGATGATGATAAAGACACACACACATACAATGGGCTTCTTTCAATTTCTGTCTATCAGATCCACTCTCAAGGCTTTGGTCAGCCCAGGGCTATAGTAGAAGACACTTGCCCAAGGTTCCACACAGTGGGACTGAACCTACAACCATGTGGTTGGGCAGCAAACTTCTTACCATTCAGCCACATCTTTGCATGTAAAACGAAAAATAATGAAACCTAAAAACATAAAAAAGAACCAACAATGCTTTTACAATAAAAACTTGTTTCTTTTACTGTGGAGACTTAAAGATGAGAACTGTGTTGTTATTGTGGTTATATGACCATTGTAAGGAATCATGGCCTGGGAATGTCTCCACTTCCCGACAGTTTATAACTGTTACGTTACTAAAGTGACTGCATATCTTAAATGAAATAGTAGTAGTAGTAGTAGTAGTAGTGGTGGTTGTGGTGGTGGTGGTGGTGGTGGTGGTGGTGATGGTGGTGGTGGTAGTAGTAGTAGTAGTAGTAGTAGTGATGATGATGGTGGTGGTGATGGTAGTAGTAGTAATAGTTGCAATAGTGATGATGATGGTGGTGGTTTGGTGGTGGTGGTGGTGGTGGTAGTAGTAGTAGTAGTAGTAGTAGTAGTAGTGATGATGATGGTGGTGGTGATAGTAGTAGTAGTATTAAGGGTAGCAGTAGCAGTTGTAGTAGTAGTAATAGTGTACATCTACATGTGCACATACACACGTGCACATACACACATGCTCATACACACGTGCACATACATATTCACATATGCACGCATGCATGCACACACACACACACATACACAGTGTAGTGATATGTGTGATAAACAAAAAAAAGTCCTCCATCCATCAGGACATAAATACCCTTTCATACCCTTTCATATACACAGGACTTACATATATGAGCTACGACATGTTTTATGCTCAAATAGTACAGCAGTTGGACAAGCTTGCATAGTATGTTAGATAGTACACAGCATGCTATAAAAGCTTGTTCATCTACTGTACTCTCTGAGCATGAAACTTATTTAGTGTCTGTTGTCCATGCTGGCTTGGGTTGGACGGTATGACTGGGCTGGCTTGCAGGAAGGCTGTGCCAGGATCCAGCCTGATTTGGTATGTTTTCTATGGCTGGATGCCCTTCCTAATGCCAACAACTCTTAGAGTGTAATGGGAGCTTTTTACGTGCCACTGCCATAAGTACCATTAGATATATATATCTGTCTACATACATACGTACATACACATATATGTGTGTGTGTATGTATGTATGTATGTATGTATGTATATATGTATGTATATATGTATGTATGTATGTATGTATGTATATGATTAGCTTCTTTCATTTTCCTTTTACTAAATTCACTCACAATGCTTTGGTTGACCTGGGGCCATAGTAGAAGACACTTGCCCAAAGTGCCACACAGTGGGACTGAACCCAGAACCTCATGGTTACAAAATGAACTTATTAAAAGCACCCAGTTATGTCCGTACTTGCTATATTATATAAATGTCATGTATTCAACCACAACAATACAGTAAAACATTCATGAATAGTGCAGAGAAGACATTCAACAAAAGGGAATTATATAACAGTGTATCAATGGCACTCCCTGGATATATAACAATATATACACCAGGTTGGTAATGTCCTTGGAAAGGCATAAACACCATAATTTCTCATCACACAACCACCACCACTACCAGCAGCAGCAGCAGCAGCTCTTAAAATATCTCAGGTTTCCTGTCTATGTAAGAAACCGTCATTTGCTGTTGCAAAATGGTTGTTTCTCTGAGATATTTTTAAGTAGCGCTAAGTAATAATGTAGCAGAGAGGTCAACAATTTTGAACTTTCATCTGATAAATAGAATCAAGCTTGTTTGCCTGATTTCAATGCCTGACTCCTGTTTTCTAGTTTTACCAGTCAAAACAACAACAACAACAATAATAATAATAATGATAATAGTAATAATGATAATAATAATAATATCTATGAAAGATGTTTATTTGCTTTTTGATACTACAACTTTCAAATATTGGTATCAAATCACACCAGCTGTTGCACATTGTACCCATATCTCCAACAGACCACAATCCTAACTAATTATTACGCTAACCCAACTAACCCAAATGGTTTATCTTGACTTCCATCCAGTATCAGAAAACCTTAAAATTAAAATTGTTCTTATATCCAACTTGGCATTGACCCCTATTAAAAAAAAAAAAAACTGCTACAGGAAATTCCTTCTTGTGTTTCATAGTCTTCACCATATAAAAAACCCCTGTTTGAATGTTTTCAGGAAATCATAAGACAAGATTCAATCTAGCTTTTTGTATTATTTTTCTTTGCCTCAGAGGATACATGCAGAGTTAATGTAGATAAATATGAGTTTTGTTACAACACAAGGAATAGCAGAGGGAGTAGTAAGGGTTAAAGTGAGGAAGAATTTCAACTACGTTTCATGGTTTGCTACCTCGACAGCTCCTTTGTAGGATCCAATGGTTAAGGACATCATCAAGAGGAACCATGTCCAGTTTTGTCCCCCATTCCTCTACTGTTTTCAACATGGTGTGGAACCCCCTTTCGGAAGTGTCTTCTCCACAGTTGTTGAGTGCGTTTTGTATATTACAAACACTGGAATTATCTCTCTGCATTTGCATTATACAGTAAGGCAGAGTTGGCAAAATGGTCAATATTGACCCCCAAGGGAAAAGGAATTCTAGGAGCCAATAAACACCTGAAACAACTTTGAGCAGTAAGGGTGGTGAATTATTAGCAAACTAAACCTAGAAAAGTGTGGGTAATTTAAGGCTAAAACTCACTAATTTCTTGCCAAATATTGATGCAATAATTTGTATTCACCAAACACAAATTTCACATTAAACATTCTGACATTACCAACATAATACTGCTGAATTTTTATTGTTCTTTATCAATTTTGCTAAGTATTTTCATTAAATTTCTTTAAATATGTTTTATTAAAACCAGTGATAACAGGAAAAAACAAAGGAATTATTGCTTTTTAAATAAAGATAATTTGTGGTAATTACACTTTTTAGTTATATTTTAGAAATTTATATGATGAGGGTCAATAAGTTATCAGCAACACCATGA
>NC_068983.1:44409888-44411568 GCF_001194135.2 Octopus bimaculoides | reverse complement strand
TGCAGGTGGCACGTAAAATGCACCATTTTGAGCGTGGCCGTTGCCAGTACTGCCTGACTGGCCTTCGTACTGGTGGCATGTAAAAGCACCCACTACACTCTCAGAGTGGTTGGCATTAGGAAGGGCATCCAGCTGTAGAAACTCTGCCAAATCAGATTGGAGCCTGGTGTAGCCATCTGGTCCACCAGTCCTCAGTCAAATTGTCCAACCCATGCTAGCATGGAAAGCGGACGTTAAATGACGATGATGATGATGGTGATGTACCTAAGACTGATCAGCTCCACAGATCCTTTTTACCTTTACTCATGCCTATTTACCACTCCTATTTACCCTTACCATTTGCCCACAAACAGAAATTCACCATTGCCCACACTTCCCATCATGCTCAATATTCACAGCGTTAACCCCTACTGCCATCTTTCACTTTCCTTTCACACTCTCATGAATGCTCCCTTCTCATCCACTCTCCCTCAATCCTCAGTCCCTAATCTCTCTCACATCTACCTTGTAACTTAAGGGTATGCCCAGATACCCCATTTCCTCCCTCCTTTCTCCCTTTCCAGCTGGGCTAACCATGTAGCTCTCCTACAGCAGAGCACCTGTTTCTGAACCTCCATCATAGGCACAGGTGTGGCTGTATGGTAAGAAGCTTGCTTAGCAACCTCATGGTTCTAGGTTCAGTCCCACTACACGGCACCTAGGGCAAGTGTCTTCTACTATTGCTTTGAGCTGACCAAAGCCTTGTGAGTGGGTTTGGTAGATGGAAACTGAAAGAAGCTTGTTGTATGTATATATGCATTTGTACTGACTGACCACAAGCATACACCAAGATAAACCAATTTGCTATATATGGCCTACCTAATTTATCTATGTTGTTTAGCTTCTTCTTCTTCACTTTTGTCTCCTACTCGTTTTTCATCCTTCTCTTCCTTCTGTGTATCCTTCCTTTTGATTCCCCCTCTCCCACAGCATAATCTCTACCCCACTTGCTCATCCTATATCCACACTTTTACTTATTTCTTTGTTTCCTCCTGATAGAAGCCCAAAACCAAGGACTGGAAGACACACAATGTGACAGAACACCTTAGATGCATGTGTGTTCCTGAGAGCTATTCTATTGAACCTCTGTCTAATCATTAAAACATTGATTTAATTATGAACATAGAAAGAAATTATACATTAATCCCTATTTTGTAAGTAGTTGTATCCGTAAAAAATTTTATTTGCAGAGAGCAGAAATTGAACGAAGATATATGAAATGGATGTGTGTGTGTGTGTGTGTGTGTGTGTGTGCATGTGTGACTGTGAGTGTGTGTGTGTGTGTGTGTTTGTGTGTGTGTGTGTGTGTGTGAGACACCCTACTGTCTTAATCTGACAATTCTGCCTAGGAAAGTTTTGGCTGACTGTCATCCTGTACTTCCCTTGTTGCTAGCGAGATGGTATATGCCAGCTGTGTGAGCAACTGGTTGTTTTAATGGCGGAACAAACAGGGGAATTCCATTAGAAAAAGTTTTAATCGATTTTCTTGGTAACTATGGGGGCTAGGAAAACAATACAAACCACATTCTAATCTATGCACCCGTCTCCACATGTGTGCCATTTTTCACGCATATCCACCCAGCCATTTGTCTGTGAACCTCAAAACAAGAAAGAATACAACGATCGCCCATGTCCAATTCA
>NC_068983.1:44406889-44409840 GCF_001194135.2 Octopus bimaculoides | reverse complement strand
AAATTTTTTATAGTTTCAGCTTAGAGCTGTGGCCATGCTGATGCACCATATATATATATATATATTCTTTTACTTGTTTCAGTCATTTGACTGGGGCCATGCTGAAGCATCACCTTCAGTCAAACAAATCTGACTTAAAAAGGAAAGAAAAGTACAGGGGTCAATTCATTTGACTAAAAGTTCTTCAAGGTGGTGCCCCAGCATGGCCACATTCTAATGACAGAAGCAAGTAAAAGATCAACGATAAAAGATTCATTTTATAATCTACCAGAACTGCTAAACTCTAGTGAAGAAAATTATAATGAAAGATGCTAGAATTATAGTTATCATTGTTCAATTGCAATTATCATTATTAAATTGCAATTATCACTAATTCCAATCTATTTATGTTGAAAACCCAAGGCAATGTGGTAATATATTTCCTTATAACAAAAATTTTCTTTTATTTCTCCTTGAGAACCATTAATAATCTTAGTCAACAGCTGTGAGCCAGTGATTAATATGAGAGAATAACTGGCTTGTAATCAAGATGACTTCGCAAAAACAATTAATAAAGATTAATAAAAACGATATTAATGATGATGATGATGATGATGCTGGAATGAAAGAATGGTGCATGGTAGAGAAAAAGAAATATAAATAATGAGTCCCCACATGATGTTTATGTTTACGGTTAAAAGTTCAAGTTAATTCTAGGGAAGTTTTCAAAGTAAGGAACTGAACAAAGAAGCCAATATTTGGGTCTATCATCATCATCAACATCATCATCATCATCATCATCATCATCATCATCATCATCATCGTCATCGTCATCGTCATTGTTGTTGTCATTGTCATGATCGCTGTCGTCATTGGCATCGTCATCGTCATCGTCATTTAATGTCTGCTCTCCTCTCCATATTAGCCTTGTGAATGGATTTGGTAGACAGAAACTGAAAGAAGCCTGTCACACATATATGTGTGCGCGTGTGTGTGTGTGTGTGAGTGTGTGTGTGTGTGTGTGTGTCTGTGTGTGTATATATACATATCTATATACATATATATATGGGGGGGGCATATATATATATATATATATATATATATGTTTGCCAATTTCTACATCAGAAGAAGCAATTTCAGCCTAACTCAGAATATTTGAAACACCATGGCTGGACATCAGAAACATTCTGAGTGGAATCATGTATTCATAACATACAAATCTCTTTGCGAAGTTTCTCAGAGATAAAAAAAAAATGACAGCTAATGTTGTTCCACATTTGTATACATATTATAAGTGTGTATACACACTGCTATTTTAATCTAAAGTTGCTTCAAGTATGTATATTAATTTTACGAAAATTTTTATTGCATTTTGCTCCAATGAAGCCAATATAATAATACTTGGTCAATGATCTGGAAAAATCTATATGATTAATTCAAGATGTTCCAGACGTTATAATTAGGCCTCATTTGAATCATTCATAACTATAGATTGATTCAAATGGTGGTAATCAATCAAATCAATGAAATAGGTGCAGGTTACTAGATCAATATCCCAAAAAGTAGGACAAAATATTCAAAAAGTGCTTTAGAAAGTTTTAGAAAGTAGCCCCAAAGTACCCAGAAATTTGCTAGCAGACATAGCTGTGTGGTTAAGAAGTTCACTTTGCAACTAAGGTAGAGTTGATAGAATAAAGAATCAGTGAAACACTTGGGTCAAAGCAATTGACTGACCATTTCCCCTCAAAATGGCTGGCTGTGTGTCTTAATTAGAAACTATTAATGAATATTGTTTGTAAAGACAAAATGTTATGGTTCTCAACTAAGCACATATCACAGTTTATGATTGTCAATTTGCTGTGGAAACTATTAAGGTCTTGAAGAACCCATTAGCACATATCAAATCAGTGAGAGGTTATTGATCTGTTTTAGATATCAAATAACAGTTTAACTCTTTTGCTACCATTTTTTGTCGAACTACTCTGTTTTTGATTTAATTAATTTCGAAAATATTGAAGAATTTAGTAAAATAAATTTTTCATTATTAAACAAAGATTTTGAGCATAAATTTTGAGAGAAGGTTTTAATTTAGATTGCTTTAACCCTTTAGCATTCATAAAACTGTCAAATGTAATACTTACTTATACATGTTGTTCTGAAATTATTCGCGCATTATCTTGTTTTGAGATTTCAATGATGTCATTGTTTATTTTGAGAATGACATTGTAGGGTAGGTGTGAAAGGCCAGATCTGATCAGTTTCAACATGATACAGGTAGAATATTTGGGCTGGATATGGCCAGCATGAATGGTAAAGGGTCAAAACAGGTAGCATGTATCATAAAACCAGGAATGATCTCAGGTGAGTGAGTGTCCAAGAGTTAAGGAGAAATTCAAAATGCCATATGGAGATTGTTACTATATTAATATTGATTTCAAATTTTGGCACAAGGCCAGCAATTTTAGGGGAATGGACAAATTGATTACATTAACCCCAGTATTCAACTGGTACTATCGACCCCATTAAGATGAAAAGCAAAGTCAACCTTGGTGGAATTTGAACTCACAATGTAAAGATGAGCAAAGTGCTGTTAAGAATTCTGCCCAGCATGCTAACGATTCTGCCAGCTCCCTGCCTTATGCCTCGTTGCCATATTAAATACCAATAAAGTATGAAATTGTTTAAATTCTTTGAAAAAAATCTTAAAGAATACAAGGATGGATCTTCTTTTATTCTTTTATTCTGATTATTTGTTTCGGTCATTTGACTGTGGCCATGATGGAGCACTGCCTTTTAGTCGAACAAATTGACCCCAGGACTAATCTTTTATAAGCCTAGTACTTATTCTATCGGTCTCTTTTGCCGAACTGCTAAGTTACAAGGACATAAACACACCAACATTGGTTGTCAAGTAATGGTGGGGGAGAAACACAGACACACAAACATATATATATATATATATTTATATATAT
>NC_068983.1:44405300-44406482 GCF_001194135.2 Octopus bimaculoides | reverse complement strand
CATTTTTAATATAGATGAATTTAATTAAGACTTCATATATTAAGGTGTCAATATTTCATTGCCATATTCAGAACTTTTAAACAAAAGCCTGACTAAAAATTTGACAGATTAGCAAATGTATTGTTAAAATCTTGGTTGATCCCCTTGCTGTGTATATTCACTACTGCCACCAATGCCATTTTATGCTAGGGCTTCAGGGTGTGATTGTTAAATAGAGTGAGAGCAGTTCTCTGTGACTATTAGCTACTCTCTGGTTAAGAGGGGTTAGCTGTGTGTTAGGTGTGTGCATGTGTATACATGTGTATATGTGCATGTGTGTGTACATGTGTATGTGCATGTGCATGCTTATGTGTGTGCATGTGTGTGCCTGTGTGTGCACGCATGTATGTGTGTGCATGTGTATGCATGTGTGTGTGTATGTGTGTTTGACAAACTTTCTAGTTTCCCCTTTCCCCAATTCATCCGCAAAGCATCGACCAACCCAAGTAGAAGACATTCACTCAAAACACCACACTGTAGGACTGAACCCAGAACCTCCTGGCTGGGAAGTGAAATTCTTTTCAAACAACATAATAAAAAAATATATATAAATGACAATAAAAACAATCCTAAATATGGCTTCCATACTAAACAGAAAAAAATAACACTAAAATCCTATCTCGTTCTCTCTTTCTTTCACGTAAAACTCATCCACCTACTTACTGATACACACACACTCAGAAAAACATACTCACACACTCACATATGCTCACACATACACACTCACATATGCACACACACAGAGCGATCAGTCACAAAGATATAACTGGTAGTGACATTTATTACCCAGAGACTTGTGTAATGAAATAAACCCAAGGCTGGTTTCCTTTTATCTCTAGATCTCCTCTCAATATAAAACATTCACTATTCTCTGCCGCTCCACCACCGCCACCGCCACCACCACTGCTGCCACTATTGTCACCGCCACTACCAATATCACCACTATCACCACCAACACCATCACCACCACCACTACTGACCCCCCTGCCCTTACCTACCAGCACCACCATCAGCATAACCACAAACCTTCGCCACCATGACAACGACCATCACCACCATCACCACTTCACCAGCACCAGCTCCAACATCACCACACCTTTCACCACGACCACGACCAACACCAACACCACCAACATCACCACC
>NC_068983.1:44400744-44403244 GCF_001194135.2 Octopus bimaculoides | reverse complement strand
TCACCAATCCTTGCTTGTTTTAAAGTAAAATAATAATCTCCCCAAAGAAATGATAATCACATGGCTGAGATTTTTGTTTACAAAGATCAAACATTATGTTGAGACATGTCAAGAAACCAAGACATGCATTCACAGAAGACTGTGAGCAAACAACACAATCATATGTCCATTGTTTACAAACCAGGAAATGTAAGAGAAACATGAACTCACAGACACAAACACAAGCACACAAACAAACATATGCACAATATGATGAATGCCTTGTCATGTCAGATCTCACATTCAGCCGGACTGTTTGTATTCACTTTCATCCTTGCATATATGTGTGGATATGACTTTCCTTCGTGCATACATTACCATAGGAATTTATGAAATACAAAACAGGTCAGGAAATGAAATGATTACAAGACATCTGTATGTCATTGGATTTAAATGACAAAAGCTTGTTGAGCACTTTTGCTACTCTCTTGGTCAATGTAGTAAGTTCCAGTGACAAACATTGCAAGATGACTTCATAGTATTCTGACTGCAAGTTTTAGGTCAGAGTATGTTTCTCCTAGAAGAGCTGCCCTTCTCCACTTCTCCACGGCTTTGTCAAAAACGATGGGAGCAACCTCTACCCCTGGGATATCCATTCAACCCATAGATGGGAGCCTGACAGTTACTACCAGTTCTCAGTCAGAAGAGAGCTAGGAGCAATGGTAAATAAGGACTGACTCCATGCTCCCTGCAACTCCAAAACTTCTGAACTGAAGCCTCAATGCCAGATGCACTTTAATATCATACTCAGCACATACATACATATGAGGTCTGATCAATAAGTATCCGAACTGTTGCCATAGTAATGAAGCTAAAGCATGCAGATTGGCCTTGAACTCTGCTGTGCATGCGCACTAAGTTTTAACATTCTAGCTCACTTCCGCTTTTATAGCAGTGCTTGGAAGGAAGATGTGTAGTGTGTGATCGTGGCATTGACCATGACAGGGAAAGCTGTCATAGTGATACCTGCTCAGAGGCTAATGCAAAATTGCAGAAAGTGTATGGAGGGGAGTGTATGAGCCACACACAAGTGTATGAGTGGTTCAGACATTTCCAAGATGACTGCAAAATTGTCAATATTTGATGAAAGTTCTCGGAGACCCGTAACCAGTACAACTGAGAAAACCATCACAGATGTGCATGCAGCTGTGAGGGGAAATCATCTAATCACCAACCGTGAGTTATCAGAGGATGTGCAGATTAGTTAAGGTTCAGTTCAGTCCATTATCACTGAAGATTTGGATATGAGATGAGTGTCTGCCAAGTTTGTGCCAAAACTGCTTTCAGCTGACCAAAATGACATTCGGCATTCAGTTGTACAAGATCTCCTTGATTGTGTTGAGAACAATGAAAGCATTTTGAAAACTCTGCGAAGGCCTCTGAGCAGGTATCACCAAGCTTTTGGCAAAATTTGATGCAGATTCTCTGCTCAACTTTCTCTGCCATGGTCAATGCAGCAATCACACGCTACACACCTTCCTTCCAAGCTAGAATGTTAAAACTTAGTGCACATGCACAACAGTGTTCAAGGTCAATCTGTGCCAAGTGGCTTCACTCTGCATGCTTTAGCCGCATTACTATGGCAACAGACTATGTGCATGTATGTATGTTTGTATGTAGGTACGTTAGCGAGCTGGGTGAAGTGCTTAGTGGTATTTCGTCTGCTGTTACGTCTGAGTTCAAATTCCACCGAGGTCGACTTTGCCTTTCATCCTTTCGGGGTCGATAAATAAAGTACCAGTTGCACACTGGGGTTGATGTATTCGACTTAATCCCTTTGTCTGTCGTTGTTTGTCCGCTCTATATATGTTTGTATGTAGGTAGGTATTGAGTGTGAGGACACAGATATACCCTTGGTGAATGTCAGAGCACACACTGGAAGTGAGGGACCCCTAGTTGTTGTTAAAGCATCCTTCTAGGCAAAGGACAGTTTCTCTAATCTTGCTTTGGCTTGTCACTACATACTAATTACAAAGCATCAGAGAGCAGTACTCATGCTGTACAAATGTTTATTCCTATAATTTGATGACTACAGACTACAGATCTCTTTAGGGTGACATCCTTTGTCATTGCACCTGCTGAAAGTCCTGTGATGATAGAAAAGAGCAGCGAGTGCAGAGTGAACCAAGTGGAAATGCACCGAAAGTTGCAACTTCCGACTGTTACCTTTGCTTCAAACCATAAAGATCTGTAACTGGCCTGAATAGTTGTGTGAGAAGCCATGGACGGAAAGTCAGAATGCCATTGACATCAAAGAAACACAATGAAATGGAGCAATCACCATGCATGCATGTATGTATGTATGTATGTATGTATGTATGTATGTATGTATGTATGCATGTATATATGCATGTATGTATGTATGTATGCTTGTATGTATGCATGTATGTGCGTGCGTATGAATGTATGTATGTATATATTATGAACATGTGTATGTATCTATATATGTATATATACATAT
>NC_068983.1:44398856-44400099 GCF_001194135.2 Octopus bimaculoides | reverse complement strand
CTCAGAACATAAAGACAGATGAAATACTGCTAAGCATTTTGCCCGGCGTGCTAACATTTCTGTCAGCTCACCGCCTTTAGAGATCTTAATATCCTTTTCCACTCCAGGCACAAGGCCCAAAATTTGGGGGGAGGGGGCCAGTCGATTTGCTCGACTTCAGTACACAACTAGTACTTAATTTATCGACCCCGGAAGGATGAAAGGCAAAGTCGACCTCTGTGGAATTTGAACTTAGAACATAAAGACAGACAAAATACCACTAAGCATTTCGCCCGGTGTGCTAACGTTTTTGCCAGCTCGCTGCTTTCATGTATATTGAGAAAGATGAATACTGGAATTGGTAAAACAGATCTTTTATCTTTCACTTGTTTCAGTCATTTGACTGTGGCCATGCAGGGGCATCACCATAAGAAATTTTAGTTGAATGAGCCAGAACAGACAATGGAGCCTGGTGTATGTGAGTCCCCATCCCCACCCCAACCTTACCAGCTCCTGTCAAAGTGTCCAACCCATGCAAGCATGAAAAATGGACGTTAAATGATGATGATGATGATGAATCAACTTAGTACTTACTTTTTTAAACCTTGTACTTATTCTATCAGTTTCTTTTGCTGAACTACTAAGTTACAGAGATATAAACATACCAACACCAGTTGTCAACAAGTGGTGGGGGATGAACACATACACCAAGGCACACGCACCCACACACACACACACACACATGTATGTATGCATGTATGTACGTATGTATGTATGTATGTATGTATATATGTATATACATATATATATATGTATGTATGTATGCATGTATGTATGTATGCATGCATGTATGTATATATGTGTGTGTGTGTATGTATGTATATATTTATATATATAAAGAGAGAGAGAGAGAGAAAAAAAAGTCGTCAAAACTTTGGAAAAAAATCCTTTTATTTCTTCATTATAATTAGCACTTTCGTTCCTCTCTAGAACTTGTTGAATACAATTTTGTGAATGTACAAACAGCTTGTTCATTTATATAAAACAGATGTTGGGGGTTGTTTAGAAGATAACATTGTTTTTGTTTTTTGGGGGTGAGGTTCCAAGACAATGGAGATGGATAGATAGAAATATAGGCAGGTAGATACGTTGATAGATAGATAGATAGATAGATAGATAGATAGATAGATAGATAGATAGACAGACAGATAGGTAGAGGGAAAGAGAGAGAGAGAAAGGGTATCCACTTTCTTATTCACCATTC
>NC_068983.1:44393404-44398312 GCF_001194135.2 Octopus bimaculoides | reverse complement strand
ATATGTATGTATGTATGTATGTATGTATATATAACGGATAAATTATTATGGAAGATACCAAATTATCTCATAAAATGGTATAGATGCAGGCTATTCACAACATTCGAATTATATAATACTCCAGTATAAATAGATATTGGTATTTGTAAGCTTCACTCAGTGGGTAGTTCCATGTTCCTATTCAGAACTACAAATATTCCATAGAGTATACAATTGAAAACAAGGAAGAGAGTGGAGATTTCTTCACATCCAAAACCTTTTATTAAAAAAAGTTTTCTACAGCATATACAACAATGACCAACATATGTTTCTACTGCAGTAACTGCACATTGCTCTGTATGCAGTTATGCATCCTAGTCAATGCAATTTCATCAAGGTTCCATCACTAACAATGTTATCGAAGTGAACTGATTCAAACAAATTTCTTGCGTTGGTATTCAGTTGAAGGTTATGGCGTTACTTTTAAAATCAAATTGAATTCTGGTCTTATAATCACGTCCACTGATATTACAGTTGAATCATGGTTTATAAAATGTTCAATTCATATTACAATCAATTGTAGCAGTTTTGTTTACATTATACTGTATGGAGTACATTATTTATTCAGAGGTGATTCACTTATGTTTCGGTTTATACCCTCAATTAATATTATTATTGTTATTTACCAGTGTTGCCTTCCTGGCACTTGTGCCAGTGGCATGTGAAAAGACATTCGAGCGAGGTTGTTGCCAGTGCCACTGGACTGGCTCCTGTGCAGGTAGCACGTAAAATACGCCATTTTGAGCATGGCCATTGCCAGTACCACCTGACTGGCCTTCGTGCCGGTGGCACATAAAAACACCCACTACACTCTCGGAGTGGTTGGCATCACAAAGGGCATCTAGCTGTAGAAACTCTACCAAACCAGATTGGAGCCTGGTGTAGCCATCTGGTTTGCCAGTCCTCAGTCAAATCGTCCAACCCATGCTAGCATGGAAAGCAGACGTTAAACGATGATGATGATGATGATGATTATTACTAAAATCATTTTAGTACTATTTGCAAAAATATCATTATCACAATCATTATGTTAACTAGTATAATTACTATAGAGGGTAATTTATATTTCTTTAAATTGTTTAAACAGATATTTAATCCAATGTGGACACCTCATGGCCTGTTCCTGTCTAGTGTTCATAATAATATATTTAGAAAATAAAATTTGGTACATTTCCTCCACACAAAAGTTACATCTATTATCATCTATTCTATAAGGTTTTGTTTTACTAATAATTTCTCAAGCAATCGAAAATACTTTGCTACTATCTTTAACTCCCCAAATTAGCTTACTAAGGCTGGCAGTATTCACTTTGTCCCTATTTCTAAATGAACTGAAATGATTGGCAATTCTCTGATAATTATAACATAAGCTAGCTCCTATATAAAATATTCTCTATTCACTGAGGTAATCTTACATCTGTATATGATATTTTTATGCTTACAATCAGAGCCAAGCAGACAAACCCTGTACCTTGCACAATCGCAACTAGTAGTTCTAGTACTTCCATCGCTATCATCCACTTCACTACTCTAGATGTAATTTTTATATTCTCCCATCTATCTTCTAAGCTATTAGTCCTCTCCACAGTGACAACACTCTGAATACTTTGCCATCTAGGATTCATATCTCCTACTCCCTGGTTAATTGTGGAGCTCCCTTGGATCTCTTCAACTCCATAGGTTGTCAAACCATAGTTCCTATCTTGATATCTAGCTGTATCACCCACGGTTTTTCCACTTGTGTTGACGTTGTTGCTATTTATTGATCTATAATTATAATTCAGATTACTATTATTACTACTACTCATATGGAAACTGTGAAATTTACTATCATTGTGTACAGCTATAATTTCTTCTAGATTTTTGCTATTACAGAAACCTAATCTAATCTGATTTTTATTAAAAATTCTATGGTACTTACTGTCTTTTGAAAAATGCTTAGTCAATGCTGAACAAAACAATTTCAGTATATTAGAAATTATTTGTTTTCCTTCGATATAGCTAAAAATATCCATGTTACTAAGGTATGTATTTCTATTTCTACCTAAGCTTTTTGCAAAAGTGCTTAATCCCTTTATCTGGTTCTTATTACGGCATTGGGTTTGTTTGCTATTATATTTGGCATTATATTTGTCAATTATTTGTATATTACTGTTTACAGAGTTTATGTATTGTTTACCTACACTATCTGGACAGGACCTCTTAGTAGGTCCATTTTTATCTAAGCTACCTGGCACGAATTCAACTAAATTTGTGTTCTTCTTTTTGTTTCTATTGTTATATTCTAATATAATATAATGCATAGATTTCCTATCCTTAACTCTTCTTACTGTCTGTTCTATTTGATTAGTGACGTTTTCCATATCAGTCATACTATCAGGATTACTGACAGTATGGTCCATCTCGCTAGTTCAGTATAATCTGCACACCCCAACAATATTATTTGAATATTGAATATCAAGACTCCATATAAGGGCATTTCTACCCAATATTCGTGTTGTTGTTTTTTTTCAAATTGATGTAATGTTTTCATTAATCAATTAAATGGAGCCTCTTGAAATGACCATAATGAATGTATATCTTTGTTACTTATTTACACACGCACACACACACACACACACACACACATAACCACACAGTGTTTGTAGAAAACATAAAGCTGGAGAAGAAGCACACTCTAAGATGTAGAGCAGTATATATCAAAAATAGAGAAGGCTGGTTTATAGGATTACCTTAGGTTTCCCATCCATAAAGGGTTTAGCTATATAGCGTATCAGGTTTTGGGGTCTGACAATATGCCATAACACTAAACCTTTTATGGACGGGAAACCTGACAATCCCATAAACCAACCTTCCCCATTTTTAGTATATATGTGTATATATATATATATATATATATATATACATACGATGAAGTTCCTTTCAGTTTCCATCTTCCAAATCAATTCACAGAGCTTTGACTAACCTGGGGCTTTAGTAGAAAACACATGTGCAAGATTCTACATAGGGGGATTGAACCAAAGGCTTCATGTTTGCAAAGAGAGCTTCTTAACCACTCAGCCATGCCTTGCCTATGCATGTATCTTTTTATCTTTTACTAGCTTCAGTCATTAGATTGTGGCCATGCTGGGGCACTACCATCAAGAATCGACCCTACTTCTCATATCTTTCTTAAGCCTCGTACTTATTCTATTGGGGTTTTTTTTTGCCAACCACTAGGTCACAGAGATGTAAACAAACAAACACTGGTTGTTAAGTAGTGGTGGAAGACAAACACATACACCAAGATACACTTGTACAGATATATATATATATATATATATATATATATATATATGTATGTATATATATGTATGTATATATATGATGAGCTTCTTTCAGTTTCCATCTGCCAAATCAACTCACAAGGCTTTGGTCAGCCCAGAATATAGAAGAAACTTCTCCAAGGGGCTCTGCAGTGGGACTGAACCAGGAACCATGTGGTTGGGAAACAGGCTTCTTATTTCTTTACTGCCCACAAGGGGCTACACACAGAGGGGACAAACAAGGACAGACAAACGGATTAAGTCGATTATATCGACCCCAGTGCGTAACTGGTACTTATTTAATCAACCCCGAAAAGATGAAAGGCAAAGTCGACCTCGGCGGAATTTGAACTCAGAACGTAGCAGCAGACGAAATACTGCTAAGCATTTCGCCTGGCTTCTTACCACACAACCACGCCTTCACTCGTATGTATATAAATATACTTAGCTGCATGTGATCTGCGTATAGCCTTGTTGCTATACACCAGCACATTATAGATATATAAGTACACACACATGCATACACACACACACACACACACACACACACACACACATTTATATAATTGTCCTTTAATGACAATATAATTTTCTTTTTAAAACATTGCTAAACTGCTGCCTAATTTAATTATATATATGTGTGTGTGCATGTGTGTGTGTATGCACACAGAGACACACACACACATATACATACACATACATAATATACATCTATGTAGCATATATGATATATATATATATATATATATATATATATATATATATATATATATATATGTATATATATATATATATTTTTTAAACAGCAGGCAGAACTACTAATGTTATTTCTCATACAAATTCCTCTCATGTTATAAACTTTACCATATTTTGAAACAGAAATCGCTTCATCTCAGTTTACCTAATCTTTGATTTGTTATGTTTTCAAATAAACACTACAAGAGTAATATAACTGCCATACATTGAGATAAATGGTTGTATATATCTGTATATATAAAGATGAGAATATGTGTCTGTGTGTATGTCTGTCTGTCTGTCTGTGTGAATCCCTAAAACCTGAGAACTACACAACCAATTTCATTCAAATTTTACACATGCCTTACTTAGGGTCCAGGTAATGTTTTAGGCCAAACATTTTTTTACTTCTTGCCTACTTATCTCTTATGTCCCTGCCCTAAGGCTTCACTTCCACACACGCCAGCTTAATTTAATTCATCCTTAGTCGAAATACACCTGTTGTTAATGTCCTGTTATTTGCATTTGCATTTGTGTACCATTTCTCCATTTTTTCCCCCATTCTTGTTTTCGTATACATTTGCTGCTTTCTTCCAAGGAATCTAGTGCTCTTAGCTTAGTTTTTCCTTGGGGCTGGCCAGATTGGTGTAATCTCGAGTATAACCAGTCAAAATTGCAAAGATAATCTGGAACTCGACTGAGGAAAGAAAACTCCGAAAGACCTGTCCTTGTTTATTCTTGTCCCTTTTTTGTATCATCTGTCTGGATGTTTTGCGTTCTTGTCCCATTTTTTGTATTCTTTTTTATATATATGTATGTGTATATATAT
>NC_068983.1:44391959-44393181 GCF_001194135.2 Octopus bimaculoides | reverse complement strand
TATTTTATCAGTCACTTTTGCTGAACTGCTAAGTGACGGGGACATAAACACACAAGCATCGGTTGTCAGGTAATGGTGGGGGAACAAACACAGACACACAAACGCACACACTCAGACAGAGACACACAGACACATACACATGCACACACACACACACACACACACACACACACACTTCGAAGATGCAGTGATTTATTTCCAACAAGATGGGGCAACCCCACACCACCATAGTAATGTAAGGGCCAACCCCTTTAGCGAAAGCAGTGTAGTGGCTGCAGAGATTCCAGTGGAATATCTTCTGCAATAGGCATGTAGTCTATGTGGAGTTAATGGAATGGAAACGAGAGTAAGAGGAAGAAGAAGGAGGAGGAGGAGGAGGAGGAGGAGGAAAGAAAGTAATCTTTAAAGACTTCCTAGCGAACATGTTATGTTATTATGTGGTTATGTGTTCTCTGTAGGAGACATCAGATATCCTAGATCTGTGTTTGTATGGTGTAAAGATATCCACTCCAACTTACAAAGTAAATTTTGATGTCTTTTTTTAAGGTTTTCACTGTCTGTTTTTACTATTTACCTTTATTTATTTATTTTGAAATCCTCAAAAGAATTTAAATGTCTGACTCAGTAAGATGGCTACACCTTTCATTGGGCAACGTTTCTTGTCGTTATAAACATTCTTTTATTTTTACAGTGGTTTCAGTAAAAGAACTGCAGCCATGCTGGAGCACTACTTTATTTTATCATTTTTTTATTTTTTATTGATAACCATTTTTTTCCCAGTTTTGTTGAAGCTTTATGGTTGGAAGTTAGTCTCTAGTGAAGTTAGTCAGAGCTGATCTTCCTTGCGTGTAACCTTGTGCATTTGACTGGGCCAATATTTTGGCTAGGAATTCATCCAATAATTTCTTGAATGTTTCCAAAGAAGTCCTTTTTACATTTCTGATTTCTTCAAACAGGCGGTTCAACTCTTGAGGGCCTCTAAATATCACAGTGGTATATGTGGAATCTGGCCATATCAGTACTTGCATTAAAGCTTCTGCATTATTAGGATTTATCTGAAGAGCTTTACTAAACATTTGCATTGCTTCAAATTCTTGATTCCTTTTGAACAAAGCAATTTCCTTCATCCACACTCGCTAGCCATTTGTCTTGACTGAACATTGATATATCCAACAAATTCACTTCACACACACACGCACACACACACGCACACCCACACGCA
>NC_068983.1:44388677-44389663 GCF_001194135.2 Octopus bimaculoides | reverse complement strand
TAGTGGGACTGAACCGAGAACTTACCACCCAGCCACACCTGCACCTCCACGCAGCCACACCTGCACATCCACGCAGCCACACCTGCACATCCACACAGCCACACCTGCACCTCTACACAGCTATGCTTGCACCTCCACTCAGCCACACCTGCACCTCTACACAGCTATGCTTGCACCTCCACTCAGCCACTCTTCTTAGTATTATAGACACATGGCTAAAACTTTTGTGGGGTGGGGCTCATTGATTATATTGGCCCCAGTGCTCAACCAGCACTTATGCCATTGACCCCAAAAGGATGAAAGGCAAAGTTAACCGCAGCAGAATTTGAACTCAGGATACAGAGATAACCAGAATGTCACTAAGCATTTTGTCCAGCGTGCTACTACTCACACATAGTAACAAACACACATACATACTTGCATGCATTTATAATTCGTATGTGTGCATGCATGTATGTATGTAATGTGTGTGTGTGTGTGTGCATGCATGTGTATGTGTGTGCACATGCATGTGTGTGTGCATGTGCATGTATGTGTTCACATATGCATGCATGCATGTGTACGTATGTGTGTTCAGACGTGTATGCATGCATTGTGTGTGTGTGCACATATGCATGTGTGTGTGTTCGCTCATGCGTGTGTGTGTGTGTGTTTGTGCTTGGGCATAGGTATGTCATTAAGAAATGTGCTTCCGAACGACACACTTTCAAGTTCAACCTCACTGCATGGCAACTTGAGCAAGTGTTTTCAACTCCAGGCTGACTAATGCCTTGTGAGTGGACTCATCAGATGGAAACTAAAAGAAGCCTGTCATATCTCATCATCGTCAACATTGTCATTTGACTTCCACCTTCCATGCTGGTATATGTTGGATGGTTTGACATGGAACTGGGCATACATATATACATATATATATGTATGTATGCATGTATATATATGTGTGTATTATATGTATATATATATATATATATATATATATATGTATA
>NC_068983.1:44381502-44388357 GCF_001194135.2 Octopus bimaculoides | reverse complement strand
ATATATATATATATATATGTGTGTGTGTGTGTGTGTGTGTGTGTATAAAACACAGATACACATATACGTGTGTACATGTGTATTCCTCGTTTGATGTGCAGAAGAGGAACATAGAAAGATTCAGTTGAACAATCACAATCGTACACTTACACACACATGTGTATGCGCGCGCACACACACACACACACACACACACACACACACATTACACACATTATGAGCCAATATACATTCCATAAGCCTCTCTAATCACTTTAATCTTATCTGTTTCTGCAGATTGTTTACAAATGCCTTCATCAGACATTCATCAGACAGGTTATCCATGCAGTCTTATATACCCCTATATCACCCTGGATACCCTAATATGGATGTTGAAAGGGGCCCGTCACTCCAACACATGGAAGACATGCTGCTGGTGATGTCTCATAAAATGCTGATGAAGAAGACAGTCAACAGATTATCATCATCGTCATCATCATCATTATTGTTATCATCATCAACATCATTATTGTTATCATCATCATTATTATTAAGGTAGCAAGCTGGCAGAATCGTTAGCACGCCAGGGAAAAATGCCTGGCGACATTTTTCTCATCTTTACGTTCTGAGTTCAAATTCTGCTGGTGTCGACTTTGCCTTTCATTCTTTCGGGATCGATAAATTAAGTACCAGTTGAGTACTGGTGCTCTTATGGTTACTGTGTTGAAAGTGTTTTGCGTAGGATGTGTGCAGTGCCCAGTAGTGCAATTTTCTGTATGTTATATATATTTGTAAGTCCTGGTGTTTTTGTTATGTATTTGTTTGAATATTTTTTTATTATACCTAAGGCGCCTACTATGATAGGCATTGTTTCTGTTTTTAGATTCCACATTCGAGTTACCTCTATTATTATTATTATTATTATTATTATTATTATTATAAACGTTGCACAGTATCGAATATTGAATATCGTGAGGTTGTTGATTGAAGATATTTTGTCTACCGGGGGCTTGTACTGTCTGTCAAGTCACAACAAGGACCTTAGACTGACAGTACTTTACACAATATGTATGCAGTTCCACATAATGCCGACTTTTGTAATACATGTAGATTGTAAGGTATTTCTAAAGTTTACAGATGTTTTTTTTTTTTTTTTCAGATTGGTTGATATTGAACCCAATGCTCCAATGACAATAGGGATAACCTTTATGTTTGACTCTAGTAGCTGCCACATCTTAGAGATCTCAATTCTCAGGTCTGTATATTTATCAACCTTTTCTCTTTCTTTCATGATATGTTGATCTCCTGGCACTGTCGCATCAATTATTAGGCTCTCTTATTATTATTGTTATTATTATTATTATTATTATTATTATTATTATTATTATTATTATCATCCTCATCATTATCATTATTATTATTACTACTGTTAAGGCCACCAGCTGGCAGTATTGTTAGCACATCAGACAAAATGCTTCGTGAAATTTCATCCATCTTTACATTACAAGTTCAAATTCTACCAAAATCAGCTTTTTCTTTTATCTTTCCAGGGTCGATGAAACAAGTAACAGTTGAGTACTGAGCTTGAAATAATTAACTTACCCCACCCCACAAAAAATTTCAGGCCCTTGTGCCTAAGCAAAAAGGATTATTACTATTAAAGCTGTGAACTGCAGGATTGCTCCCATATGGAGCAAAAGGCATTTCTTTGAACTCTTTATATTCTAAGTCCAAATGCTGACTTTACCCTTCACCCCTTTTGGGGTCAATAAAATAAGTACCAGTTCAGCACTGGGATTAATAAAACTGACTTAACCCCCTCCCCTGAAATTTGTAGTCTTGCAATCTGCACAGCAACCTCACTTGTGTTGGTAGCATGGAAAGAGCACCTAGTGTACTCTTATGACATGATAGGCATTATGAAGGACAGCCAGGTGTAGAAAGCATGCCAAAGCAGGGACTAGAGCAGAATATAGTCCTGGGCCCCATTAGACCCAGTGAAATCATCTAACCTATTCAGCATGGTAGAAGATGGACATTAAATGTTGATGATAACGATGTGTTTGTATCTCCTTGTCTTGACTTTCTGTGATAGTTTTAAAGGAACACCACCATTACCAGCATAGCTAGAGTGTGTGCCACCCAGGGCAGCCCTTCCATTTTCCGCCCCTGGACCCCACGAAAAACACATATTGCCTGCAGCAGACCCCCCGAAAGTGCTGCCCCTTTAAAAGTGCAACCCTACCTCCCATCCCAAGCTACGCTAGTGATCACCATCATTGACAAGAACATCCTTCATTTACGATATCCCATGAAAACACGTTTGGTCATGAAAGCTGGTGATATTGGAAACAGAAAGGGCATCAGACCATGGAAAATAATCTGCCTCAGTGAATTTTGTCCAAGCCACGTGAGCATGGAAAAGTAGACGTAAAAACGATGATCATGATAAAGATGATGATGATGATGATGATGATGATGTGTGTGTGTATGCTACAGAAACTCCCTAAAACTAGACTCCAATAAGCTTGATAAGATTATCAATGAAAAAAAAAACCCACCAATAGCAATGTAAACAATCTCTACAAATCATGGGCCCATAAGCACTTTTCACTTTACCAGAATCACTTTACTCAGGAAAACAAAACTAAGACATAAGAAATTCGTAGTTGAGCATAACATCTGTGCATTCCCATCATCAGCTGCCAAACAGATATCACTATAGTCTTGACACCTGAGCAGTACCATTCAATCTGGTGGTGTCAACATGTATGTATGTATGTATGTATGTATGTATACATGATGGGCTTCCACACACAGTCTCTATCTACCAAATTCACTCACAAGACACTGGTCAACTTTGTGTGTGAATTTGGTAAATAGGCTGAAGGTGCCATGAAGTGGGACTGAACCCCAAACCATGTGATTGTGAAACAAGCTTCTAAACCAGGGGTTTTCAAACTGTGGTCCGCGGATTACAGGGGGTCCACAAGGACAAGACAGGGTGTCCGTGGACAGCAAATACTTTTTATGGGCAATTTGATTTTATATATGTTTTTTAATTGAAATCTTTTAATTGACAATAAATCTATTTGTTAAATAAATAAATGTAAAAATATGTTATTTTAAGCAAATATTTATGTATAAATTTCATAAGCATTTATAAGGGGCTCCCTAAGGTAAAGCCTGAAATATAAAGGGGTCCGCAAGTCAAAAAGTTTGAAAACCCCTGTTCTAAACCACATGGCCATACTTGGACCTATATATTTATAAAACATATTTTATATGATTTCACAGTCATATTTATACAAAACGTGCAATATTGCTGTTTTTTTTATGAATAACAAACATGTTTGTCAGTCAACTGAGTTTGTTTCAGAGCTTATGAACAACACTAGTTTATCATACAAATGACATCAGTTTAAAAAAAAAACAAATTGATTGCCTCTTGTTGAAGATAAGTAGCCTTCAATTTGGTTAGTAGTTTGACGAGTGACCACTTGGGAAACTCAAGTATTATAAGCATTTCCTTCTCTTTAATCCTGCATTCCTTCAAGTTATATAACATGCTCTCACAAAGATGCTGGGACCATTTCACATTTTATGTTTTATGAGTCTTGTATTTTCCGTTTTTTGTTTTGTTTTTGTTTTTTTTTTGTCTTTTTTTACTAAGAGAGATACTTTATGAATTGAATTTTTCACTCAAAACCTTTCTGTGTTTGTGGAGCATTTAAAACCACTTCTGCTAATGTCATGACCCAATCTGTGAGCAAGGTAGAGAGTGTTTATGTGGTTGCTTGACTTGCTAGAAATAGTAGGCAAATCTCACTCAAATCAAACTATGATAATCTGTAGTTAATCATTGCAACTGGGATGAGGTGGTGAAGCACAACCTTCAAATGTTGAGCCTCATCGAAGCAATGACAAGTGATTGAGACCTTTGGAGATATGTTGTACTTGAGAAGACCTGGCAAGCCAAGTGAGGACATGTTATCTACTGCATTTGAATGTAGTAGATAACAGCTAGCCTTTAGCCACTATTTGGACTCCATTGTGTCCACTACTCTGATTGGTTGGCATTAGCACAATTTGTCTCTTACTCTGTCGTGCCAATCTGCAGTGTATAACCAATTGGAGCCCTAAATAAGATCACATGAGACAGCCTGTTCTCAACCCAGTTTGAACCTACAGCTCCTTATAAAAAAAACCCAGTTTCTCCTTGTCTCGAGATCTTTGGTTTCAAACCTTTTAAGGTCTAACCACTGACCACACAAGACACAGTCAGTTCCAGCAACAACGCCAGACGACAACACCTGCCCAACAGTTTTATGGCAATCTCTTTCTTCGTCACCACCATCATCTTCTTAACATCATCAACATCATCTCTCCACGTACACAGCTCAAGCAACACCTCACTGGTTCCAACATAGCACTGTTCGTGAATTACTTCTCCATGGGTCAACAGCGAATATACAACCTGCGAGAACTCTTCCACCAAGTGACCCAGGCAGCAGCATTACAACCACAACTTCGTATGACATGTACTGCAATCGGTTCAGTATCATGGCCGCAACTTCTTGATACCTTATTTCAACTACCATGTACAATTGATTACGAACTGGTACTCTCATTTCTCGTGTCTATGAACATTCGTCTAACTTCTTGTTAAAGACTTTCACTGTCTTCTTCATTATTATTCTTATATATACTTAATGCACATGCATACATACATGCCTATACACGCATGAGGGCCAGTCTATTATTCTGTATACATGATGCACACACAGACACACATGTTAACCTATCAATAAATCTTCTCTGAAACATTCTACTCGGTTGTGTCTCTCTCTTTCCTTTCTGGTACATATATGTATTATTCCAGCTTTCTAAACGGAGTTGTTATTAGATGGTTTCACCATGTGAGCCCACGACCATCAACCAATGCTTTGTGAGAGAATTTGGTAAATGAAAACTGCGTGAAAACCTGTTTTATGCAATAAGTGCCAGATTTATAAACATATACAAGTATCGTCATGGCTGTGTGGTAAGAAGCTTGCTTCCCAACAACATGATTCCAGGTTCACTTCCACTGTGTTGCACCTTAGCCAAGTGTCTTCTGCTATAGCTTTGGGCCGACCAAAGCCATGTGAGTGGATTGGCAGACGGTAATTGAGTGTGTGCGTGCACGTGTGTGTGTGTGTGTGTGTGTGTGTGTCTTTGACCCCCCCCCATCACCGCTTACAATTGGTGTTGGTGTATTTAGAGGTGCGAAAAAAGGAACCGATAAAATAAGTACCAGAGTTTTTTTAAAAAAAGTACTGGGGTCGATACGTTGACAAATTCTTCAAGGCGATGCTCCATCATGGCCGCAGTCTAAGACCGAAACAAGTAAACAAGAAAATATAAATAATGGTATCGATTTGTTCGAGTGATTCCTTCTAGACACTGCCCCAGCATGACCGCAAGCCAATGACTGAAAGAAAAGTCAATGAGGAAAAGGAGCCCAAAAAATATGTAATAGAATATTTTAAATGCACACACACACACACACGCACACACTCCTACTCTGTTATACACATTCATACGCTCGCCCCCCCCCCCTACACGCATACACATACTCAGATACAAACTCACGCACACACATACGTACTCACAAACACACATTTCATATACAGACACGAACAGGTACACATACAAAAATAATCACTCCACGTTGAAGTTACCAGACAGGTGCAAACAACAAAAACAACAGCAGTAGACGTTCTATTAAAGAGAGAACTTCTCTTTTTTTCTTTCTTTAAATTTCTTTTCTCAATAATTGAATCTAGCAACTGTTTAAAGAAACGGACCGTTAAATAATTAACATGATAATGAAAAGAACCGTTAAATAATTAACATGATAATGAAAAGAACTTTTATTTTCGACTAGCAAAGATGTTTCCAAAGATGAAAAATAGAAAAAAAACACCGAATAGGAAAAGAAATATTTTTTTTGTTCATTAAATTCATTTCAAGTTGAGCGGTTTTGAAAATTTAGGTGAAATTTGGATTGAAAAATGAGGTAAGTTAGAATCAGATGTCGCAAAGTATGGGAGAGAGAGAGAAGGAGGAAGAGAGGAAGAAAGAGATGGAGGGAGAAAGGGTGAGAGAGTGTATGTGTAAGAGTGTGTGTGTGTGTGTGTGTGGTTGTGAGTGAGAATATCTGTGGATGTATTAGTGTGTATAGGTATGTATGTGTAAGTGTGTGAGCGCGATTGTGCCAGTGTGTGTAAGTGAATGATTGTGTATATGCATGCGGTTGTGTGAGTGTGTGTAAGAGAATGATTGTGTATATGCATGCGGTTGTGTGAGTGTGTGTAAGTGAATGATTGTGTATATGCATGCGGTTGTGTGAGTGTGTGTATGTATCTGTACATGTAAGAGTGTGTGTGTAAGTACAAATTATGATTAGTAAAAATGAAAATATAATGTGATTCCATCTACACCCTCAATAACATTTCTTCCCAATTTTTTCCCTTCTCGCTAACCCTAAAAAAACCTCTTTCATTCCCTATTCCTGTCTATCTCTTTCCCTCCCTCTTTCTCTCTCTCTCTCTCTCTCTCTCTCTCTCTCTCTCTCTCTCTCTCTCTCTCTCTCTCTCTCTCTCTCTCCCTCTCTCTGTACATATATTTCTCTAATTCTCCATTTCCCTTTCTCTCTCCGCTTTTCCCTCTACCTGTATCACCCACTACCTTTATTTATCACTCACTCCACCCCCTCTATCTATCTATCTATCTATCTATCTATCTATCTATCTATCTATCTATCTATCTATTTATCTATCTAATTATCTATCTATCTATCTATCTATCTATCTATCTATCTATCTATCTATC
>NC_068983.1:44380111-44381492 GCF_001194135.2 Octopus bimaculoides | reverse complement strand
ATCTGTCTATCTATCTGTCTATCTATCTTACCTACCTACCTAACAACCCACTCATCCTCCTATCTATCTATCTATCTATCTATCTATCTATCTATCTATCTATCTATCTAATTATC
This sequence comes from Octopus bimaculoides, assembly GCF_001194135.2. Lineage (NCBI taxonomy): Eukaryota > Metazoa > Mollusca > Cephalopoda > Octopoda > Octopodidae > Octopus > Octopus bimaculoides. Next base: position 44,381,376 of record NC_068983.1, on the reverse strand, counting down.
TATCTGTCTATCTATCTATCTATCTATCTATCTAAAACTCCCCACTCTCTCTTTCTCACCCTCTACTTATATTATTTACGTTCCCTTTTTCCTTTTTTCCTCTTCCCCTTTTTATAGCTCTATAGCCCTTGTTCTCCATTTCTCACCATCTCTCTCTCTCGATATACATATATCATTTACGGTCCTTCCCTCTGCTCATCTGTTTCACCCTCTCAATCTATACAACACTCATTCCATCTCTCCTTCCTTCAATATATACATAAATAAACACATATATACTCATTTTATTCCCTTATTTTTCTTTCTCACTCCTTCTCCCTTTCTATATAACATGCAACCCTATTGCTCTCACTCTCTTTCTCTTTCTCCCTCTTTCTCCTTATTTATATAACATGGCAACCCTTATTTTTCTCTCTCTTCCTTTCTCTCTCTTCCTTTCTCTCTGTCTATATCTCTCTCTCTCTTTCTCTGTCTATCTTTCTCTGTCTGTCTGTCTGTCTCCCTCTTTTTCCCGATCTATAATATAGCAACCTCTACTTCCCTCTCTCACTGTATCTTTCTCTGTCTCTCCCTCTTCCTCTCTATATAAAATACAACCCCTATTTCTCCTGGTTTTTCTCTTTCTTTCTTTCACACGCGCTCTCCCTTTCACACCCTCGCTTTTTCACACACACACGCACTCCCTCTGTTTCTTTCTATCCCTTATCATTCCTCCCCTCTACTCCGAATCTGTAAATGTTTAACCCTGTCACCCACCATATATGGTCAGGTCTGTCAGAGGTGAGCGAGCTCCAGTTTCGACTCCGCTTCTCGTTGGCGGTCGACTAACGCTTGCTAACAGAAAAACCTGACTGACACACATCTTTCTCGTCTCCCTTATTTTCTCTTCTCCCCGAACATTAAAATACCCCCACATTTTCTTCTTGTTTATATATTGTAATGCTATTTAGATGTCTATATTTTTAGAGTGACAATTAAGAAATAAGATACGTCGGTCTATCTACAACAAAATATTATGATAATTTAACTAATTATAAATATAAGGGTAAATGAAAACGAGAGAAAAAGGCTCTCAACGAAAATAACAATAACAACAATTTTTAACGAGCAGTCCTAGCATGGCCATCCCTACTTTTCAAGCTTAATAATAGTGTATCTAATACTATATTATCTAATGTGGAATTCCTTTGTATGAGAAACTAAGATATGATTTGAGGAAGATCAGGCTATTGTCTCATGTAGCCTGACCGATCGTCATATATATA
>NC_068983.1:44373537-44379504 GCF_001194135.2 Octopus bimaculoides | reverse complement strand
ACACACACACACACACACACACACACACACACACACACACACACACACACACAAGCACACACATGAAGTTCATAAGATTATTTATTCAATAAAAGTCCACTTTAGTTGGCCAGAGGCTTTGACAGAAGAAACTCGCCCAAGGTGCCACACAGTAGGACAACCTAGAACCATGTGTTTGGGAAACCACACAGCCACGCATAGTAGTGCTCCAACATTGCCGCCACTGCATGGCTGAAAGGCATAAAAAGAATTAGAAAACGACAGACAGACAAACAGACAGACAGACAGACAGATAGATAGATAGATAGATAGATAGATAGATAGATAGATAGATAGATAGATAGATAGATAGATTCGATATACATTTGTACACGCACATACGCACACACGCACACAAACATACACAAACCTACACACACATGTATACAATCAGATATAAATATATATACACATACAATATGTATTCACGTATGTACGTATGTATGAGTGTGTACATATAGGTATGCCTGTGTGTATGTATGTATGTATGTATGTATGTATGTATGTATGTATAAAAATTTGATAGATGAGAAGATGTGACCTTTGCAAAGCCCATGACCTTTGTAGGCCGGTGACCTTTATATGAGACCTAGAATCTTAGACAGGTAAGATAAATGTAACTGTTGCTTGACCTGAACATCTGAAGGTCAATGGACGCACGAAAGCTCCAAACATCTGACCCCTTTACATGCAAAATATATAATCAACGGAATGTACTTCAATGGAGCAGTCTATATATCAGCGGTTCTCAACCGTGACTCCCAGAACCGCATTCAGCCCTTAAGTATCCTTCCAGCGGCTCCCTAATGGTCTTCCCTCTATAAATATAAATTTTTCTTTAATTGAATTTTACTTTCTTTGGTGCGGCCCCCTAAAAAGTTTTGGATATTAAGAGGGTTGAGAACCATTGCTACATTTACGTACATTACGTACATTACGTTGGGGCTCGCATTTGAATACATCGCTAAGATTTTCTGACAAATAGGAAAACATTCTTCTCTAATATTAGTGATTATGTTTGGGGAGTTGGGGTGGGTACAGCCCCGTCGCGTGACTTTTAGAGGCCCCCTGTAACTTTTTGTTTCGAGGCCCCATCCCTTCAATGAAAATTCATAATCTACGCACCTTTTATCCATAATTATATTTTAGTTTATTCTACCTGAAGTTCAATATTTCCCGTTTTCTTAAAGAACATTTTTAAAAGTACAAATTAAAAATTTATTTAGGTTTATCACAAATAGTTTAATTCTTATTCAACATCTTAACCAAAGTAAACAGATGACTCATCTACGTACTTTGATCTTAACATGGGGCCCCTCACTCGCAGAGGCGCCCTGCGACCGCAGGGGTTGCAGGGGTTTAGCAACGGGCCAGGGTGGGTAGGTGTCTTTCTTATCCTATTAATTGATCCTTTCTACGATGGCACAAAGTTTGAAATTTTGTGGGAGGGAGTTAGTCGATTACACCGACTCCAGTGCTAAACTGGTACTTATTCCATTGACCCCCGAAAGGATAAAAAGGCAAAGTCGACCTCGACGGAATTCGAACTCGGAAAGCAAAGAGCAGGAAGAAATAGCCGCTGAGCATTCTGCCAGCTCGCTGCCTTCTTTCTATTTCTTAATATGTCAGAGTAGATTTTGCAACCATGTACTTCTTTTTATCTTCTCCACAGTGGAAGACAGTTTAAAACCATTTGAATTTTATTAAGCAGGGCAAATTGTTCGATCCCCCTTAGAGTCCCTCCCGACATCATACCCTTTGAGAAACACTAATATACTGAGTTCAAAAACTCTTTCTAGAGACGTTTAAAATGTCAAACTACAAAAAACTGTTCTCGTTCAACAATATAGTACGTCTCACTGCTACATACAGCTGTTTATTCTGGTTTGTGTCCACTTTTGTTGTCTGATCTATCGATGTTTTTTTCTATAAGGACTCCACCTCGTTGAAAATGCCTGTTAGCCAGTCTATTCTCATGGAGATGATTCCAGATAGCAGAACCGGATTTAACACTTGGCAGATCTCTGAACTACAACTACTATGAGCCTTCCAGTAACATTTTTTAGTGATTTAGGCGGCAAGCTGGCAGAATCGTTAGCATGCCAGGCAAAATGCTTAGTAGCATTTCGTCTGTCTTCACATTCTGAGTTCAAATTCCGCCGAGGTCGACTTTGCCTTTCATCCTTTCGGATTCGATAAAATAAGTAGCAGTCGAGCACTGAACTCGATGTTATCGATTTGTCCCCGACTCCGAAATTGCTGACCTTATGCTAAAATTTGAAATCAATATTTTTAGTGACTTCTCACTTCATTTCAGGAGATCTTCCATTTGGTGGAATATTCTGGCCTGCAGTCCCTAAATTAATCCAGACAGGGTTGTTTATGCGTTGTATATGCAGTGGCATAAATAGACTGTGTGCTGGCTCGGACAGTCCTTAAGTTTAGTGCTCCATTCCGCCTTTCCATCCTCTATATAGGGTTATACAGCAGACCTAAAATTGCCGCCCCCATAAAGTGTTACTCGGGAAAAACCGCTCCATTGTTTCCCCAAGTTATGCTGCTATAAGTCCAAGTAATTGTGGAGCTATGTCTGTAGTTGGCTGGAACAAAATTCTACAAATATCCTCTCTCAATATACTGATCTCGCCTAAGGCGGCGAGCTGGCAGAATCGTTGGCGCACCGGGCATAATACTTAGCGGCATTTCTTCTGCCTTGTACCCAGATTTGAAACCAATATACGAGACTTGTCTGGCTGTGGTAACATCAGGTCTTCCTGATCGTGGGACGGTCAACTTGCAGTCCCAGTACCTTGATGTGATGCTGCACACAATAAATGGTAAAAATATGTATATTGAGAGCCTTTGCAACTTGTCGGTATGGATATTAGCCTTCCGGTGATCAAAGGTTCAATTTCGCCTTTCTGAACTCAGTTTTGGTATTAAAGTGTTTCGTAATGATGACAAAGGTACAAAACTGAAATATATTTTTACTCAGTATTAACACTATGGCAGCTGCTAACATGTTAAAATGTATGCACGGCGCACAGGTGTACAACACGTAAGCGTGTTAGTTCCATATTGAACAGCCTAATAGTGACGACATTTTTAATACTGTACGGAGGTCCGACGTGGTATTTATGTGATATGAGATTAAGGCGGTGAACTGGCGGAATCTTTTCTACTCAAGGCATAAGGCCCGAAATTTTGGGGGAGGGAGCCAGTCGATTAGATCGGTATTCATCTGGTACTTAATTTATCGACCCTGAAAGGATGAAAGGCAAAGTCGACCTCGACGTAAAGACAGACGAAATACCGCTAAGCATTTTGCTCGGAGTGCTAACGATTTTGCCAGCTTGCTGCCTAAATCACTAAAAAATATTACTGGAATATTCTTTTCTACTCAAGGCACAGCGCCCGAAATTTTTTGGGAAGGGGGCCAGTCGATTAGATCGACCCAGTACGCAACTGGTACTTAATTTATCGATCCCGAAAGGATGAAAGGCAAATTCGACCGAGGCGGAATTTGAACTCTGAACGTAGCGACAGACGAAATACCGCTAAGCATTTTGCCTAGTGTGCTAAACATTACTGGAATATTACTATTATTAAGGCGACGAACTATGCCGGGCAAAATGCTTAGCGGCATTTCATCCATCTTTACGTTCTGGGTTCAAATTCCACTGAAATCGACATTGCCTTTCATCCTTTAGAGGTTGATAAAATAAGTACCAGTCATACATGCATACATGCAGTTATACATGCAAACATGCAGTTATACATGCATACGTACATACTAGGGTCGATGTATTCGACTTCTCTCTCCCCGAATTTGCTGGCCTTGTGCCAAAATTTGAAACTTATATGATACAGGATCAAAAAATTGGAGACAGGAGCCTGTGATTTTAAATGGAGTTTGGATTTTAGTATTTTTTAACGGGAGTGGGTGTTTGAGCGCATGGAGGGTGGGTGCGATTGTACATGGCTGTGTAGTTAAGAAGTTTGCTTTCCAGCCATGTGGCCTTCGGTTCAGTCCCATGGTGCGGACACTTGGGCAAATGTCTTCTACTTTTGTTCCAAACCGACCAAAGTGTGAATGAACGTAGCTGACGGAAACTGAAAGAAGCTCGTCACGTACATACATACATACATACATACATGCATACACTAGCGTAGCTAGAGTGTGTGCCACCCGGGGCTGCCCTTCCGTTTGCTGCCCCCACAAAAAACATATTGCCTATAGCAGGCCCGAAAGTGGTGCCCCTTTAAAAGTGCCGCCCAGGGCGGACCGCCCCTACCGCTCCCTCCAGCTACGCTAGTGCATACATACCATGTCTAGATATGCAAGTATATGCATGAGAATACATACATAAAACAAAACATATAAATCGGCACATATACATACATGCATACACACATGGGTTTATACCTGTAATTTTGGGGGCCCTGGGATATGTAACACACTGCATAAACATTAATCTCGAGAAATTAGGCTTCTCAAAATTAGAAAGAAGAAAGCTAATTCAAAGACTACATATCCAAGTCATCACTGGAACTGTAAAAATCTGTAAAACTTTCCAGAAGTTTATCATTTAAAGATATATACGAGCATGTCTAGATATGCAACTATATGCATAGGAATACATACTTAAAACATACAAATCTGCACATACATACATGCATACGTGCATACATACATACATACATACATACATACATACATACATACATACCCTGTTGTTGATGTTGAAATTCCAATGAAGAAGCCTTGGATCTAGGTTAGAAACCGGTTCTTTCTCTATTGGTAAGAAATCTTGAAATAAAACTGAATAATGACATACAAACACACATACAAACATACATACGTACATACATACATGCATACTTACATACGTACGTAGTACATATATACATACACATGCATACTTACATATGCGTGTGTGCATGGGAGTGTGTGTGCGCGTGAGTGAGAGTGAGTGTATGTGTGTTCCCTTATTTTGACATTATGTGACGTTAATAAACGAGCCTCGCTATCCATTTCCAATCTTCCTTGAAAAACATGTCCGGCCATAGGGAAATACTACCTTACTTAGAAACAGGTGAGTGAGGGTTGGCGACAGGCAGGGTATCCGGCTGACTCACGCAAACAAAAATGTTTATGTTAGAACGATGATGATGATGATGATGATGATGATGATGATGCGTTTATAAATTTGGTTCGGTCATCTTTCAGCTCTTTAGAACTAATTCAGATGAATTTCGAAATAATCACACACACACACACATTTGCGCGTGCACGAGTGTGTGTGTATTTATGTGTGATTTGTGTGTGTGTGTGTATGTGTGGTTGAGCGCGAGCACCTCAGTATGTGTATGTGACTGAGCACATGCGCTTTGTAAATATGTATGTGTGCGCAGTATTGCATAATGCTATGTATGTATGTATGTAAATAACAAATGAAAAACAGATGTATGTTTGTATGTATGTTTGTATGTATGTATGTGTGTGTGTGCGCGCGCTCCCTCTTGGCAGTTTGCACTCTATACAACAACAGCAACTACTACTACTACTACTACTACTACTACTACTACTACTACTACTACTGCTGCTGCTGCTACTACTACTACTACTACTACTACTACTACTACTATCATAGCAACACAGCAACAACTGCTAGAACCATGGCAACAGCACCACTAATAAGGAGAGTGATGCCGAGATGTTTTCACGTCGCTATCTGGAATGCAAAAGGAAAAAAAAAAAACAAACAAAAAGGTTGCAAAATGAGGAGAGAAAGAGTGAAAGGGAGAGAGAGAGAGAGAGAGAAAGGAAGAACCACAAAGAGAGAGGGAGAGGGAGAGAGAGAGAGAGAGAGAGAGAGGAAAAGAGAAGCGAGCATTATTATTATTAAAAGAAAAGATTGTTATTAT
>NC_068983.1:44372348-44373225 GCF_001194135.2 Octopus bimaculoides | reverse complement strand
ATACATATATATATATACATACATACATACATATACATATACACACACACACACATATTCACGCTCACATACATACTAGTACATATCAGTATACACACGCCGGTACGTACATACCCGTTTACACATACACAGATTCTCACATAAGTCTATACAGTATCCCACCCTGCGTATGTTCGCAATCCTATACATATATAAAGGCATCCATCCATCCATCCATACACACATACATGCATGCATGCATACATACATAATTTGGTACAAACCGGCATTTACATAAACAGACGCTGATACATAACCACACATATATGCTTTACGTACCCGTATACACATACTTTTTGCGACGCATACCCGCATACACACATCCTTAGGCTTTTACATACACCTATCTGTACATAAGCACATACACATACTCACACAAGCATTACATACCCACATATATTTCCACGCTTGTGCATACCCGTATACACACAGAGGCTATAACACATACCCGTATGCACATAAACATACACACACAGTCCTTCACAAACGCACACACACACACAAACATTACGTACCCACGTGCATAATTCGCACAAACACGCACAGTTCCCACCCTCACATACGCCTATACACAAACATCCGTACTCACCCACAAACCAACACACACACACACACACACACACACACGCACACATACAAACATGCTTTCATACCCACCCGCACATCTATCTACCCATCTCTCCCCCACCCCTTCTAATTAATGAGTTTACGAGAAGAGGAGGCGACGTATCTGATAGAATTTTGCAAATCTATATCGTAAAACTATTCACAACGCAGTAATTTTCCTTAATAAACGGGTAGACATGCTTAATTGCATTCATAGTCTTGTTCCTCTTTC
>NC_068983.1:44364900-44372338 GCF_001194135.2 Octopus bimaculoides | reverse complement strand
TCCTCTTTCTTTTTTTTGCATTGAAATTCCATTGACTTCGATTTTGGTTCATCCAATCTCCACCCGGAGATACATAAAATCTCTATTGTAGAGACTCTATGTGTGTGTGCGTGTTCTTTAATAATAATCAGATATTTATCTAATTATTATTATTATTATTATTATTATTGTTATTTAATGATATGGGGGGGGGGGGCGTTTGTGAAGGACTGCGTGTGTGTTTATGTGTATACGGGTATGTGTTATAGCCTCTGTGTGTATACGGGTATGCACAAGCGTGGAAATATTTGTGGGTATGTAACGCTAGTGTGAGTATATGCAGGTGCTTATGTACAGATACGGCAATAAAAAATAATTATTTCCAAAAATTATTTCTAATTAGATTTTTGATGCTCACTTAACTTTTCTTTTTCATGCAGATGGCGTCTGCTGATAATTGACCGCATTTTTTTTTTTTTTTTTTTCTTCAATAATTATTTTGTTATTTGCAGGTCAAACGCCTTATTGATTATACATAGCACAGGCGCAAAATAACGATGGAGCCTCTACGCAGTCGCTCCAGTAAACAAGCAGCCAAGTTATCCTCAAATCATTCCATACGGTGTTAGAAGGAATAAACACTGGGTAACATAGTCATATGTGAAAATATAAATACAGGATACTCGTAGCTGGGAAGACTCTGCCTCATGTAGATCCTGATATACCTTAGCGTCAACTAGAACATGTGGGAGTCTTAGGAGTAATGTGCCAGGAAACAGACGGAATGGTCACGGCAAGCATACCTTTGATCATTTATCGGCTCGACAACTACTACCTTGTCAAAGACGGAGACTCCACGCGATCGCTCGACTTGTTAGCAATCTCACCCTATTCTTATAGAATAAAGACACATTCAATAATGTAGTCCTAGATACACAATACTTACAGAAAAAACAAACAAACCAGGATGGTTACGTTTAGAAAATGAATACTAATAGTTCTGCTCGAGTAGTGTTGACCTAGGGTTAAACAGCAGTAGTAGCTGCAATTTATAATTTAGACCCAGGTCGACGCTGACCGACAAACATGATCAAGATAATCCGATCGTGACCATCCTGTCTTTTTTTTTTTTTTTTTTTTTCAGATATAATCTATGGGGGTCGTATTCTCAAATGTGTTCTTCCTGTTAAAATCTGGGGGTATCTGGTTATAATTTCTAGCGGGTCACGCAATCGAGTTGAGGTTTCCTCGTTGACTCGAGTATATATTATGTATTAGTGTTATTAAAATTGTTAAGTCAGGTCAAACGTTATCGATCTGGTGACCTGCTATTAATGACGTTCCAGCTGTGAGCCTCCCGGCTTTTTCTTTCTTTATTTCTTCTATCTTTCTAATGTGTCCTTCCTTTATTAAGATGGCCGAGGGAGATTTGTCTACAATTTCTAGCAAGTATATTGTCCGTTGTTAACTCATATCAGAAATATTTTAGTTCGTAACACAAAATATAAAAAAATGCATATATAATTTATACAATATAAAAAACTGTTGGCAAACTGTCTCAGAATTATAAGAGGGGAAACGAGAATCTATGATGTTCATATCTTTCCAAAAGATATCTGTGACACAACGCATAATGAATTAAACCAGAATTCACCCTTCTTTGGATGATTTTTTAGGAATATTAAATCGACCGGTAGTTTATTTTATCGACCCTTTATAAAAATTATTAAAAAAACGAGACGAAAAGTACAGATAACTTCGACAGGATTCGAACACCGAACGTAACGAGTTGTAATTAAATAATTCCGCAGTCATTTAACGATTCTGCCAACCCACCGCTGATTCCGATTCGAAACCGGTTCGAGAATCGGCGAGCACGTTGGGATTCCAATGTTGGGATTTACAACGATATTATTGCTGCTGCTGCTGATGACGGAGTTAATATAGAAATATAGCAGTAGTAAATGTAATATATATATATACATATATATATATATATATATATATATATATATATATATATATATATATATATATATATATACGCACACAAATGTATGTTTGTATGTATGTATATCGCCTTTCAATTTGTCTGTCACCTCACTCTCTGTTTTCCCCGCCTTCGCTTCTCTTATATTCAACTCACCCCTCTTTCTCGTGTCTTACCTTATTCTTTCACTCGCTATATAATTAACCATTATTTCTCTATTTTCATTAAGCACCTTCATTCTCTCTATCACTCCTCCTATTACTATTACTCTTTCTCTCCTTCCCCTCCTACCTGATCTCACTGTCACCCTATCACTCTTTCTCATACAATTACATACTCTTTCTCTTTCCACCTCCCCTTCATCCAACTCTACAACTGCTACTAAAAGCCAACACTAACAACAAGCAGTTTGTATTTTTAGTAAATAGTCCATCTTGACTCAATTTGATAGTAACAGGCTGAATAACAGATTGGACACTGTATTTCCTTGGTCACTACTATTTTGCTAGCTTTAGACTATGTTGACCGACTCCTTACCTTAGCTCCTTCCCCCTCCCTCACACACTATCTTTTTCACAAACACACTCCCCCTCTCTCACATATAAGCTCTGTCTTATAAACATACTCCCTCTCTCTTTCAACTAAGTCTCTCTCTCACAAACACATTTCCCCACTCTCATACTTACACTCTGTCTCTCTCACAAAGACACTCCACCTCTCTCATACATACTCTGTCTGGCTTTCTCTCTCGCTCACGCACTCAGTCTCTCCTACCAAAGCCAAATGGCGGTCTTCTGCCGGAGCACGCCGCTTAATTAATACAATTAACAAAGGTGTTTTATTATGTATGTACATGCAAATTCAGGAGAAACAAACTTAGAAAGTCTCTATACGTGTCCTCGTACATATTTCTATGTCTATATATAGCTATATCAATAATTATTATCACGATATTAACAATTAACTATTGTAAATAACATTACGGAGATACATCAATTTAAAGAGGAAAAAAAATTAATAATAAACAAGTAAGACAAGACACGGACGAAAGCCGACATACCAAGTCGGCGACCGGACTAACTAAATGTTTGTGGAGACATACAGAGCGTGGCTGTCTTTGATTGTGACCGGACCATTAAAAACAATACGGTTAGTGTCTCTAGTAGTTCTACCATTATTAGTGGGCCGTCGTAAAGCCACGGCAAGACTGTCCCCATCGTTAACGAGCACCCGGCAAAATAGACCGAATGATTATTATTACCATCAATACTACCACCGCCGTCAATGTACGACAGCTACTACAACAGAAGCAACAACATTATTATGTATTGCGACTACAGTACCTGTGCTGTTTGTTATAGTGTTGTTACTACTAGCCACTACTACGCAGTCCCAGTTTGGCTGGACATATAAAGAAAGGAGTATATTTGTTTAACAGACAGTTAATTAATCTATTAATTAACTAATTAAATACTATACACGCACCTTCCAAACACTTGTGAATTTGATATACATATGGAGTACGGATATATATTTTTACTTATACATAGCAACCTGTCCATTCTTATACATACACACATATTTATATAAATTTGTGTATTTTACACATACACAAGCACTCACATATACTATATATTTATGAATTTCTATAAATATATACACATATCTTTTCAACCTATGTATCATTATACATAGTTGCCTGTCCATCCATTTATATATATATATATATATATATATATATATATATATATATATATTTCTCTATATTTATGTACATGCACACACACACACACACATAAACACATGCATATATATTATTATATGTGAATTTCTTTAAATGTCTACACATAGATCTATCTATATTTTCTAAATGTATTGATACCTAAAAGTAGTGAATATGGCTTCAAAATGCCGGAAATTTGTACCTAACATCTTCAATAAGAGCAAATGTCAAAATTGTTTCGCTGCCAAGGATTCCCACTCGGCACAGGCACTCGAAAATAATAAGGTAAATATACAACTTATGTTCTTTGCGTATTAATTAATAATGTCTGTCTTATTGTTGTTTATTTCTTTGACTTCCCTACTTTGGTCACTTTAAGTTCCTTGTTTGCTTCCAAGAAAGCTTTTTAAGTTTTATTGTCAATGGTTTTGGTTATGTTATGGAACTTCTGTAATTAGTAAACGCTCACATTTTGTGTGTGTGTGTATGTTATGTCTTTACATATAGACACATAAGCACATGTATATACATAGTTAAACACAAACATATACATGTATAGACTTACGCACACAAACATAGCTCTCATACACAAACACACACAGACATACACAAAAATATATAGACACATAAACAAACACGTATATGAACACACGTATACCCCTCTCCCTATATACTGACATTTACGTATATATATATAGATTTGAACCCCCTCCCCGGAGGTATAGAGAGATGACACCAACTCGAAGTCGGTGCTCCTTAACCGTAAAGAGAGAAATTTGATATACTTTGTCCAGTGTGGTAGTGAAATATACATATAAATTAATAGCAGCACACACACACACACACACACAGAGCTAAAAATATATATATATTACTTTTGAGTGCTTTTTCAGTTTTGTTTGTAAACACACATACAAAAATACTGCAATATATATATAGTTAATATATAAGCTAATAAAATTCGTGCTATAGATATCTACATTTCTTTAAATGTGTTCATTTCAGGTCTTAATACGTTATAAAAATTTATCACTTTTTTTGTCAACTACATATAACTTCTTACATCATAAATTATTTCTTGATCGAATTAATGTGCATCTTTGTGTGTGTGTGTATAGAAAGAGTGCGCTCACGAATGTGTTTGTCTACCATAGTCGTGTGTAGCACTTTAATTTTCTCTCTCTCTCTCTCTCTCTTTCTCTCCTTTAATAAAAATATATATGCACAACAAACGTGCCTACACACGTACTGTTTACTTTAGATGAATAATAAACACATATTCAGTGTTTTTGTATAGGCTTCGGGTGTTTTCTCTATACAATGTATATATTTACTATAAACTTGTGCACACGCTTTGATTCTTTAGTTTGACACACGCCTTGAACCGGTTATTTGGCTTGTACGCACCCCCCCCCCATACACATAACACGTACATTTACACATACGTACCCATGCATATGCATAGTCGCACATAATCAGGGCCCCTCCGCGTTTTCGCTCGTCGATGTGCTAGGAATAACACCTAAATTCCCTTAAAATCATATACTACTGGGTTAAAGGAAGGGTACATTAGCTAATATAATCATAGATGCTATATCTGAAAGAAAAAAAGGGCCACAAAAATACGGGTTGGTCATAATTGGAACCCTTTGATCCTCAACCGGGTTTATCAGGATGACCTGAGTTAAATAGCAATAACAATATATTTGTAATATTGATAATAGACACAAAACATATTTTGGGACGAGTGGAGGGTATAATCAATTATATCGATCTCCAATACTTGATCAATGTATTATTTTATCGACCGTGGAAGAACAGACGGCTTGTTTTGAATTCCGGTGAGAGTTGAAACCTGAACGTATAGGACCCTATCCCTAAACATTCTAAGCCCTTGTCATCATGTAATATCATCTGATCAACATTATCTCTATTCTTTGTCCACGTGTAAAAATATATCATCAAGGTGACATAGTTAAAACTTTGACGAAAAAAAAATATAATGTAAAGCTGGCAGAATCGGTAGTGCATCGGATAAAAATTCCTAGTGTCATTTCTTTCGAATCTTTACGTTCCGTGTTCGAATATTGCTGAGCTTTCCTCCTTTCGGGCGCCGATAAAATAAGTACCAGTTGAATACAATAGACTAGTTCTTCCCGTTAGCTTCAGGTCTTGTATCTACTGGGGAAAGAAATATTATTAAGGAAAGAGGTGGGGTAAGCTGGCGGAATCGTTCGTGCTTCGGACAAAATACCTTGTATTTCTTCCGACTCTTCACGTTACCGTCGTGGTCGACTTTACCTTTCATGATCGATTAAGTACCAGTCAAGCAAGGGTTGATGTAATCGATTAACCCCTCCTCACCCCAAATTCTTGGTCTTGTGCCAAACTTTTTGTGCCATTTTTTAATTTATAATCGAAACTAAATATTCATATAGTTTTAGCTCCCGAGGTGAACTCCAAGCAAATACCTATAATGAAAGGTATTCCAGGTTTGACCATCCCAAGTGTGACAGCTACTCCAAAGGCACGATGAAGGGGTAGGCTGTTAAAATGTTTTAAAACGTGGATTTTTAAGAAAAATAAGATTTAATGCGAATTATATGTATTTTAGAGTGACGAAAATTACCGAAACCCCTTCAAAAATTTATCTTCAAAATTTCATTTTATTCCCGACAGCTATCTCGAAATCCCGCTGTATTTTTATTATTATTGCGTGTCTGTCTAGGACTTTGCTATATAGGACGGTGGATTTTGAAGCCTATATGACTGCTATTTCTTGCAGGTCAAGCAACCACGGTGAGGGAGCGAGTGTAGAAGTCGAAATTCAAACCGAAGTTTTGAACTTAAAATTCGGAAGATAAACACCGAACTAGCGCACCTTTAATTAGTCATCTAAAAGTAAAACCTGAAACATTTAGCAATGGTCTGGAAGCGGTGGGGGTCGGGTCAAGTGCTTCCTCTCTGAGAAAAGCAAAAAAATCACCAACCTCCTACGGTACCCAACAAAACTTTGAAACTTATTTTCTCAGTTTCATTGAAGTTGTTCATGGATAGTTAACTTTCATGAAATATTTTATTTATTCGGCTGATATCAGCAACAAGCGAAAACAAAAATTTTAAAAATTGTAGGAATTTCTGTGGAATTTATATTATTTTATTTTGTGAAACATGTATAGATATGTGTGTATATAATTTAGATGTTGGCTCTGATATGGAGGTGCTGTGTTTATGTATGTGCGTACGTGTGCGTGCGTCATATTTGACCTACTGCTTGTCGTAGTAGTAGAAGTAGTAATAGGCAACCAGTGACAAGATGTCAGCGAAATATAACCGATATGCCCCATGCGCTTAAGTGTCAGCTGGAGTCTTGACACAAGAAGAGGATTCAGTTACCCTACTTTTTTACTGTTTTACTGTCCCCCCCCCACCCAGTCTCTCTCTCTCTCTCTCTCACCTCGCCTCCATCCTGACCTCGGGTTTCTCATTCTCTTGTCTATTCTTCTCATACACGCCATACAGCCGAACACTTTGTACAGAAAGTCCTCACGAGGATCAACACTGTGTGTACATTTGTCGTCTGTCGTCTGCACCACACCGACTTGTAATAATGAAAACTATAGTAACTCCTTCTTGATGTTACCTGTGCATTACTTGTTTCAGTCATTTGACTGCGGCCATGCTGCAGCACTGCCTTTAGTCGAACAAATCGACCCCAGGACTTATTCTTTGTAAGCCTAGTACTT
>NC_068983.1:44360074-44364890 GCF_001194135.2 Octopus bimaculoides | reverse complement strand
TAGTCGAACAAATCGACCCCAGGACTTATTCTTTGTAAGCCTAGTACTTATTCTATCGGTTCTCTTTTGCCGAACCGCTAAGTTACGGGGACGTAGCCACACCAACATCGGTTGTCAAGAGATGGTGGACACACGCACACACACACACATATATATATACACATACATATATATACACATACATATATATACATACATACATACACGACAGGCTTCTTTCAGTTTTTGCCTACCAAAAGCACTCACAAGGCTTTGGTAACCCAAGACTATAGTAGAAGACACTTGTCCAAGGTGCCACGCAGTGGGACTGAACCCGGGACTATGTGGTTGGGAAGCAAGCTTCTTTACCACACAGCCACACCTGCACCTATGGGTATGTGTAATTTGTGGTTCTTTAATGTTAACTCTCACAACTAAGATGCCACTACGACTGTATGGTGAAAAGTTTGCTTCCTAACCACATTGTTCCACCTTCAATTCCACTGCATGGCACATTGGGTAAGTGTCTTCTACTATAACTTTGGGCCAACCAAAGCCTTGTGTGTGGATTTAGAAGGCAGAAACTAAAAACAAACCTGTCATGTGTGTGTCATATATCTGTTTGTCCACCACTGCTTGACAACCAGTGTTGCTGTGTTTACATCTCTGTAACTCAGAGGTTCAGCAAAAAAGAATGATAGAAGTACCAGACTTTAAAAAAAAAGTGCTGGGATCGATTCAATTGACTAGAAATTCTACAAGGGCGTGCCCCAGCATGGTCGCAAACTGAAACAAGTAAAGGATAAAAGATAGTTGTGACGTCCCAGTTGGCTTGATCTCCACAATGGATTTGACTCCAAGTTACACCCTCAGTATATTCTGACATTTACACATTCAGTCATTAGACTACGGCCATGCTGGGGCACCACTGTGAATTCTTAGTTGAACGAATCGACCCGAGTACTTATTTCTCTTTTAAACTTTGGTGCCTATTCTATCGGTCTCTTTTGCTGACCACTAAGTTACGGGGATCTAAACACACCAACACCAGTTAAGCAGTAATGGGGGACACTCAAAAACAACAGATTTTTTTTTTCTGTCTACCAGATCCACTTACAAGGCTTTGGTCAGCCAAAGATCCCCCCCCACACACACACACACCCAGTTTGAACCCAGAACCATGTGGTTGGAAAGCAAACTTCTTGCCACACAACCATGCCTACACCTACATACTATGAGATATGTATTATGTTCATATACACATACATACACACACACATGCATACATATAAATACCCTCCTTTTTTTTATTGAATCCCTTTTAAACACATCCATTCTCATATGACTCTATATAAAGCGATGCTTTAGTTCAGATATGTCTCTTCGGTCACAGGCCTATTTTCTGTGGTGTAGGTGGGAAAACAAAATACATTCTATAGTTTCTATTCCATCCTATTGTGAGCTTTGGGCAATAAAATCAACACCCATGCCTCTGTATTCGACTAATAGCAATCAGATAGGTATATTAATTTTATGTATCAGTGAACATAGGTGCCTGCATGGTTGTGTTAAGAAGCTTGCTTCCAAACCACATGGTTCTGGGTTCAATCTTTCTGCATAGCATCTTGGGTAAGTGTTTTCTGCTTTAGCCTCAGGCTGACCAAAACCTTGCGTGTGGATTTGGTAGACAGAAACTGAAAGAAGCCCATCGTGTCTGTGTGTCTGTCCATCCCACCACTGCTTCACAACCGGTGTTGGTGAGTTTACTAGTTACGTAACTTGTGTTGTAAACATCCAATTGGTTGGTTTGTTCCCATATTATTGACAACCTGGGGATACTGGCTGGACTTCAACTGAAAATTAAGGTACCTAATGAGATATTTTTCCTGTTCCTGTACCAGTAATACACTGTCCTCTCAGTTTTGAAGGAATGTAGGATATTTGACAGCAGAAAATAACTCTACTAGTTTGGTTCTCTATCACATTTGCCAGTTAACAAATGTACTTCCTTGTCCCCCTTTAAATACTTCCCCCACTTTCTTTGTGAATAAACCAAGAAGACATATGAATGAACTAGTCAGTGAGGGGAAACTTTGCTAACTAGAAATGGCAACTAAATCACCTTGCTGCTTTCAAATGGGAAGGACACTATAGATAATAGAGTAATCCCTTGCCATATCACGGCTTATTATATAAGCTTACGTTGGTTCCTCTGTGGTGGTGTATTGCATTTATATTAAAATATACAAATTATAAAAATAATTAAAAAAAACAAAAAAAGGTACAGTACTGTTTCTACTTTGGATTTTCACAGATTGCCGGGTGAAACACCCATGATAGTTGAGGGATTACTGTAGTCCTAGACATATTGTCTGAAGGAAAAAAAACAGTGCTGGGATGGTCATGGCTGGAGCCATGTATGACCAAGAACTACTTGAAGTTATCAGTTTCAACAAATCTCTCTTAGCTGGGTGGGTAAAAGGAGGAAGCGGATCAACTGTTTGATAGATTTAGTGTTTAAATCTGTTATCTTTGACACCTTGATATCCTAAAAAAATAAGCTAGAGTGTCATTTTCTTTATACCCACCATCTATCACTGTTATCACAACAATTGAGGTGTGCTGGAATTTGCAGTGCCTTGAGGTGTAGGGCAATAAAATTTTTCACTTTATCATTTTGACTTCTACCCGAGACCTTTGGAAATATGCTGTGCATGAGAAGACCCGGCAAGCCAAGTGAGACCTAAATCGAAGGCCTCAGGCAGCCCACTTATATGTACCTTCCTTTATTGGACACTAATCTCTTCTTGCGAAGACCTGTTGAGGCAAGTGAAATTGAAATCGAATTAAATCCCACGACTGGCACCCATGCAGACGTCGTCTCCTTCATTGGAAACGAAACTCTGCTTGTGAAGACCTATTGGGGCAAGCGAAAGCGAAACTGTCAATGGCACCTGTGCCCAGCATCGCCTTCTTGGCACTTGTGCCAGATGGCACGTGTAAAGACATTCGAGCGAGATCGTTGCCAATGCCGCCGAACTGGCTCTTGTGCAGGTGGCACGTAAGATACACCATTTTGAGCATGGCCGTTGCCAGTACTGCCTTACTGGCCTTCGTGCTGGTGGCATGTAAAAGCACCTACTACACTCTCGGAGTAGTTGGCGTTAGGAAGGGCTTCCAGCCGTAGAAACTCTGCCAAATCAGATTGGAGCCTGGTATAGCCATCTGGTTTCACCAGTCCTCAGTCAAATCATCCAACCCATGCTAGCATGGAAAGCGGACGTTAAACGACGACAATGATGATGATGATGATTTGGACTTGCAAGACCCAAACCTTTACCAGTTTCCTTGGATTTCAGATTTTTGTCTGCTCATAAATGGTTTGGACATCAGTCTTCACTTTTTG
This sequence comes from Octopus bimaculoides, assembly GCF_001194135.2. Lineage (NCBI taxonomy): Eukaryota > Metazoa > Mollusca > Cephalopoda > Octopoda > Octopodidae > Octopus > Octopus bimaculoides. Next base: position 44,361,505 of record NC_068983.1, on the reverse strand, counting down.
CCTTTTGACCATTATTGTTTAACGTCCACTTTCCATGCTGGCATGGGTTGGATAGTTTGACTGATGACTGGCAAGTCAGGAGGCTGCACCAGGCTCCAGTCTGATCTGGCAAAGTTTCTACAGCTGAGTGCCTTTCTTAACGCTAACCACTCCGTGAGTGTAGTGAGTGCTTTTCATGTGCCACTGGCATGGGAGCCAGTCAGGCAGCACTGGCATCAACCATGCTTGAATGGTGCTTTTTACATGCCACCGGAACACGTGCCAGTCAGGTGGCATTGATATTGGTCCAAAATGGATTTGAAAATTAGAAGCAGAAATTATGTGGTTAAGAAGTTTGCTTCCCAAGCACATGGTTTTGAGTTTGGTCCCATTGGAATGCCTGGTCATGGTTTTCTTGACCGAGATTGACCTGCTACTTAAAGAACATTAAAAGCCAAATGCAAGCCAAGATATCAAACTAAAAATTCATCAATCTTAAATTCAAATAACTGCAGATGCAGACTTGGCTGTGTGCTTAAGAGATTTGTTTCTCAATAACATGGCCTTTCACTTTAGTTCACTGGGTGGCACTTTGCAAAAGTGTCAACTTCTACTAGAACTCTGGGATGACCAAAGCTTTGTGAATGCACTGGTGTAGGCGTTTTCTGCATGGCACCGGCTCGAGCACTTTCTGTGTGGCACTGGCACTTTCTGTGTGACACCGGCACGGGCGCTTTCTGCATGGTACCACACACCAATACAAATTGTTACCCACAATATATAGGTTGGATAGGTTGCTGCCCTCACAATTACATGATTGTAGTTTAGACTCTTGGACAGAGCAGTGCCTTCTGTTCTTGAGCAAAATGTATCAAATTAACCCCCTCCCCCCGCGTCCACTCAGCTGTAAATGAGTGACCCTGGAACAAACTGGTGTCTTGTTCAGGACAAAGAGATGCTTTCTGTCATTTCTATGCCATGGAAACCAGATACGAGTCTAGGCCTTGAGACACTATTTACTATAAATTTTCACATATAACTATTGCTACCACAGTACATATTGAATTTGGAACATAGATGTCATTCAGTAACTCAGTTGCTCCACCCCAGCCATATTCTATCACTCCTCTTTTTAATCATTGATATAAAAGTTTTATAGTTTCTTCTGTGATTCAGATATTTTTGTTTGTTGGCGCTGTGTAAATTTGACTCGTCTGCCTATATCTTTGCCCTGAGGAGATAAACTTATTTTATATTCTTTGTAATTCAACACTTCAAAGCTCATAACAAGCCATTCCTTATCTACCAACACGTACTTAAGGTGTACACATTTGACACCTTCGGCTGAAGCTATTTTCTCATTCATTTTTCTTCCATCTTTATATGTACAATAATACACACACACACACACACACACACACACACACACACACACACACACACACACACACA
>NC_068983.1:44354663-44359820 GCF_001194135.2 Octopus bimaculoides | reverse complement strand
TGCCAAACGTCTAAATCCAATGGACCAGTCACTGGATAAGTTTGGCACAGAAATGTTAACATAGAGTGGTGAATAAATCGATATATCGAATTTGAAGTCTCTGTCTCTTTTGAATATGAAAATTTAAAAGTTTAAAAACCTTATGATATAAATATAAACTGTGAGAACGACCCTTAAGGAATCTAATTAATGATCTCCTAAGGTAAGTTCTTATGCTATATTGGTAACGGTTGCTACATCCTCTGGGAAAATTATTATATATATATATAAAGCAAATACTTTATTGATGACCTCCTTAAGGTGTTAAAGAAAACAAGCAAAAGGATGAAACCACAGAGCATGGGCTATAACGAGATTCTGTGCACATTCGTTTTTCTAAATATTAATCTGAATAAAATCTGTCTAGATTTACTGATCTGATGATATTAGTTTCTGATTGATTTTTAATTTTAATTTTTTTTGTTGTTTGTATTTGTCATTTAAAACGGGTCATTGACCTTCCCCTTAATTAATTTTTTTAAAGATTAATGGAGTGCTAATTAAAGTTCATTAAACACCTTATCTTTTGACTTAGCTCTCAAATAGTTGATCAATATCTGGCGTATTAAGAGGTTTGTGATTAAAATATTCACACACACGCACATTATGTAGTAATTAAAATGTGTAATGTATTCATTTTTTATTTCAATTTCTGTTGTTTTTCTATCTTTGTCCATCAAGCTTTTGTAAAGGTGGAGGGAAACAAGAGCTAGATTAGGGGAATTCCAGCCTCTTTTCCCTCGCGGTATGTAAACATTTACCTGGAAAAATTCCCAATGTATATCAATATCACTAATGACAGGTGTTCACTACCAATTTTTTCTTATTCTCTAAACTCATTCTCATTGGTGGCCATGCTGGGGACTGCCTTAAATTGTTGACAAACAAATTGACTCCAGTTCTTATTTATTAAATCCTGGTGCCTATTCTATCTGTCTCTACTTACTGTACTGCTAGGTTACAGATATAAACACACTAACACCAGTTGTCAAGCTGTGATGGAACGCACACATACACACACAAGCTTCTGTCAGTTTCCTTCTACCAAATCCACTCACAAGTCTTTGGTCAGGCTATGGCTATAGAAGACACTTGGCCAAAGTTCTACACAGTGGGACTGAACCTAGAGCTTCTTACCGCACAGCCATGCCTGCGTCTATTATTTAATCTTTTTACACCTTAATGTTTTCAGATAATACTCTCCGTTTATTACTTAGAGAAGTGACCTTGACAAAATTATTTACAAACACTAAAGACAACCTACACTAATCTCCACATCTATATCTAAGACTAAAGTTTTACCTTTCATTTTGTATCACCTGTGATCAGTTTTCTCTCTATTGCAACAATATAATAAAACAAAAAACTGTTGAGAATTAATCTGACCGACTTAGATTAATCCATAAATACTTCCTCCTCCCCCCTTTTTCCTTGTTTTCTCTCTTTCTCCCTCCCTTCCTATCTACTTTTTCTTTGTCTCCAGAATTCTATAAAATATTTCAAATTTTGGTACAAAGCTAGCAATTTTGACTGGAGGGGCATGTCAACTACATCAACACCAGTACTTGACTGGTACTTTATTTTATTGACCACAAAAAGATGAAGCAACAGGTCAATATTGGTCAACCAAACCATAATTAGATATTCTAGGCATGTCCATCCAAACATCTAAGATTACATTGTTTTATTTTATTTTTTAATGGTATGATGTAATTTGAAGGATAGTTTTCAGTTATTTCTAGCAAGTCAGATGACCTCCTAGAGGCTCTCTCATTGGCTCCTTTAACCCTTTAGCATTTAAACAGGCCATATCTGTATTTTGTTTTTTTATTCAAACTGTTTTTTATTTAAAAAAATCATAGCTGTGGCCAGTGCCCCCTGATTGGCTCCCTGTGCCGGTGGCATGTAAGAAGCACCATCTGAACATGGCTGATGCCAGTGTCCTCTGATTTTACTGGCAGCATGTAAAAAGCACTATCCGAACGTGATTGATGCCAGGGCCACCTGACTGGCTCCTGTGCTGGTAGCATGTAAAAGCACCTGCTACACTCTGTGGTTGGTGTTAGGAAGGGCATCCAGCTGTAGAAACATTGCCAGATCAGATTGGAACCTGGTGCAACCGCTGGCTTTCCAGTCCTCAGTCAAACCATCCAACCCATGCCAGCATGGAAAATGGTTGTTAAACAATTATGTTTTTATTAAACAGGCTGTATCTGATTTCTTTTAATTCAAACTGACCAGATGTGACCTCTCACACCTCCTCTACAATGTCATTCCAAAGATATCAAAATCTCAAAGCTACGAGATAAATACATGATAAATTCAAAACAATGTGAATAAATAAGCATTATATTTGACAGAGTAACCAGAATACTAAAGGGTTAAATATAGCTTGCTGGGGGAGGATAAATTATCTAACGTAAAATAATTGTCATTATTTCTAAACCTAAGTTCTGTAGTGATTGATTTTTACCATTTCATTCTCCAGACTAAGAAATCTCAGGAAGACATTGTGATAGATTTAATCAATTAATATACTTTTTCTTTAGATAATTGGTTTCATGTTCAGTCAGAACATCTCTTTAGATTCTGTTTCCTAATATCCTGAACAAAGTTGAAGTTGACTTTGATCTTTATCAGCTCCAGGTTAATAATTTTTGTCTAATTTTGGCACAAGGCCAAATCGGTAATTTTGAGGGGAAGGGCGAGTTGATTACACTGACCTCAGCACTTGACTGGTACTTATTTTATTGACTCTGAAAGTATAAAAGGCAAAGTGGTGGAATTTGAACTGGGCATAAAATGTTTAAGAAATGCTGCTAAGCATTTTGTTCAATATTCTAACGATTATGCCAACTTGCTGGCTTGACTCAAGATTAATAAAACCAATTTTAATCTTGCACTGCATCCAATAATCTGTGCTTCCTTACAAATATGAGGTTGTTAGCTACGTGTTGTTTCTTAGTAGAAGAGAATAGTTTTTTAATTTAATTTCATATGAAATCATCAACATTTCACTTTTTCATGCTTGCATGAGTTGGACAATTTGACAGGATCCAACAAACTGGAGGACTGCGTTGAACTCCAATGTTTTGACATGGTTTCTACTATAAATTCTCTAAAGATTCCTTGTAAGAAATTATCTGCATTACCATAAGTTTTTTTTCTTTTCTTTTTAGAACCTTTCAACTTTTAAGACCTTTAGAAAAAACATATGCCTATATCTTAGAATAAGGCATATGTTTCAGGAGGGGGTGGTATGAAAAGGGTTAATGGTTTATTGTAGATTTTGTTCCATAGTCATCCGGACATTTTTCTCATATCCATTTTATTTGCATTGGGATAACACAGACTTTTCCAGAAAAATATGTAGAGTTGATTGATTGGTTCCATTGGTACCAGTGAATCTTTGTGGTGCCTTTTTTCTTTTTTTTTTTTTATTGACAATGGAAAGTTGAATTTACAAAAACATTCTTGGTGGGATTTGAACTTGATATCGAGATGTCTTGATAACCTCTATGATAACCTGTTATAGACTCCACCTGTTTTTATCATTTGGACTGGAAGTTTCCCTAAAGACAGGGACCAGAAGTAGGGAGAGGCAAACCCTGACCTGCCTATGAAGGCAATAGTTCTGATAACAACTGGCATGGGCTGTGTCAGTTCAACCAACTGGCACTAAGATGGAAGGCAAGCATAAATGATGATGATGCTGATATCTCTAGCCCACGTTCTATTGACTGTGGTAGATTTCAATGTTTGGTTGTGTTCCCAACACTATATAGGTGACCTACTTGCTAGTTTTAATCAACCACTCTTACACAGCTGATGCCCCCATTCACATAGACCTCAGGGATTATCTACACACAACCCAGTAGCCTCTCATCGGTCATGCATTATTACATAGAATATTGTAAACATCCTCCTACAGATAACAACTTAGTCTCATTGAACAACTTACAAGAACAGTCACCATTCCCATCAAGGAAACATGACCTTGCTAAAACAACAAATTTTACAATCTATAATGATCTTTCATAACAAACATGACATCTGCAACAGCACCAAAAGGGCATCACAAAAGTTAGGCTTTCTCTTTGGAGCCAGAAACTATTTCAGCTCAGACTAGTTGCTGATCCCATGTTACAGTTCTGCCCACATATGTATAATGTGTGTGTGTGCTTGACAATCAAAACTGGTGTGTTTGCTTCTTCCGTAACTTAGTGATTTGGCCAAAGAGACCGATAGAATAAGTACCAGACTTAAAAATATGATTCTTTCCCCACCTCATAGCATGTCTCTTCAAGTCTTCCTCTTCTGTCGGTTGCTTCCTCTTGGATCACTTGCCTGTTCATTATCCAACTGTCATCCTTTATATGCATCACAAATCTATACCAACTCCTTTCTTGTATGCTACATCTGTACCCTATTGTTCATGCACTCTGACATTATGCATCTAACAAACCATATTCACCTCCTTTCTTCCTGGTCTTCACACATCCTCTACATTCAGGGACCCTTCAATCACCAACATACAATTTGGAACAAGCATCATACAATCTACTGCCTTTCACTTTGCTAGAGAGAATCCTTTTGTCTGCAGTAGAGATAGTATATAACTTTTTGGACTTTCACCACCTCATCCTTAATCTGGTTACTATACTTTTAGAATCTCCTCCTTCATTGCTAATTTTACTTCATAAAGGAAATATTTTTTCTTTTATTTTACCTCTTTACTCTTTTACTTGTTTCAGTCATTTGACTGCGGCCATGCTGGAGCACCGCCTTTAGTCGAGCAAATCGACTCCAGGACTTATTCTTTGTAAGCCTAGTACTTATTCTATCGGTCTCTTTTGCCGAACTGCTAAGTTATGGGGACATAAACACACCAGCATAGGTTGTAAAGTGATGTTGGGGGGACAAACACACACACACACACACACACACACATATATATATACACATATATACGACAGACTTCTTTCAGTTTCCATCTACCAAATCCACTCACAAGGCTTTGGTCAGCCCGAGGCTATACTAGAAGACACCTGCCCAAGGTGCCACGCAGTGGGAATGAACCCGGAACCATGTGGTTGGTAAGCAAGCTACTTACCACAC
>NC_068983.1:44350581-44354550 GCF_001194135.2 Octopus bimaculoides | reverse complement strand
CCCCCACCACCACCAAGAAATATTAATCAAATATTTTGTCCCCCACATCTGCTTAAGATTTTGCAGCACAGTTTTGGAATAGTTAGGTAATAAATACTTGTATTTTAAGGACCCTTCAGGGCATTTAAAAGAATTTATTTTTAAGGGTGTTCTTACGGCTAACTATTCTTGTATATCTGCTACATGTAAAGCTCATCTTCTCAGTCAGCCTGTCTGCAATCCCACTGCATCTCTCTTGCTCTCAGTTTACATTAGGTACATCATATAGAATTCCTACTTTCACATTCTTTGCATACCTAGCAAGGTCATTTCCCACATGGCAGATGATTTTTATATTTCTTTTTGCTAAGACTTTGCTAGGTTTAATTTTAGATGCAGGTGTAGCTGCATGGTTAAGCTTGCTTCCCAATCATATGATCTTGGATTCACTCCTACTGTATGGCACTTTGGACAACTTGTTCATGGAATTAACATGCAGTTAGCTAAACACTCTACTCAGATGCCCTTAGTGATTTTCTGAGATGTGCTATGGGTTTTATAGATAGTTATCTCCCTTGCTGGACATTAACAACACATGACAGGAATATGTCTACAGACAATATTACTTGCATAGCAATCTAGTTGGTCAGTACTCATTGACATGAATCTGTTCCTACCAGCTTTGAAGACATTCCACCCTTAAGAGTTCTCTGAGTGATTCACCAAAATGCACCAAATATGACGGGCCAGCCCATTGAATTACAGATACAACTTTTTGCCAGCTGAGTGGACTGGGGCAATGTGAATGAAATAAAGTGTCTTGCTCAAGGACCCAATGTGTCGCCAGGAATCAAACTTGTGACTTTACGATCATTAGCCAAATACACTAACCACTAAGCTTCACACCTTCACAGATTGATAAAGAAATTCTTAATGATTTGAGTGAAAATTGATCATGGCTAAGTTTCCTCTTCTAGTTCTTGTTAGAAGTATTCCATAAAATGGCAGAAATGATGCAGAGAACTTTTTAAATTATATATTATCAGATGGCAAGTCAACAAATATGCTGGCAGGCAGGAACCACTCCTTGTGCAGGTAAAATGCCAAAATATTGCCTGGTACGGTCATGTATCCTACCACAGCACCTGTCCAGAACCATTCTCCAGGGCACAGTTAAGAGAGGGCAAAAGAGAGGTAGACAGAGAAAATCCTGGTTTGACAACATCCAGGACTGGATAAGTCACAACCCAGAGACTGGTGGTGACTGCTGACTAAGAAAGCATCTAGAATAGCACCCCAATGACTGGCTGTGTCAGTTAAGGGATCTTGATGGTGAGGATGATTGTCACCTTTTAACCTTTCATCACCTGATGTCACTGCTCTCAATATTACACTCACCTCTGTCCAGAGGCTTTGTATTGAGCTATTTGGTGACCTCACTAGTGCTGGTGCCACATTAAAATGAACCTAGTACATTCCATAAATTGGTTGGTGTGAAGAATAGCTTCCAACTGTAAAAACCATGCCAAAGTAAACATTAAAGTTTGATGTAGTCCTTTGGTGCATCGGCTCCTGTCAAGCCATCCAACCCATACCAGAATGGGAAAACAGATGTGAAACAAATAACTGATAATTTCAACATTCAAACTAAATTCATCTTGAACCATGCCAACAAGTATTTTGCCCTAAACACTTTAGATGTCCTGTTAATGAATATTGCTGTCTTTGACAGTGTAGAAACCATTTTATACCTCCTCAACCCATATTTAAACATCATATATTTAGTATTAATGTCTTGTTTATTTTCACTACATTATCATACCATATAAGTTTCTCCTTATGTCACTAGTCTGTCATCAGAACTGGAATATTATATTATTTTTTTTATTTTTTGGCCTTTTTCTCTCACAAAACTATTTTCTTCAGTAATCTTTCCCTACGACTTTCTGCCATTTTAAGCTTAGCAAATATTTTATTTTTGTAATGGGGTGGGGGTGGGTTCTATAAAGACCATTCATATTGTGCATTGAATTTCACCAAAAGCAAATGAAATTTTGCGTTAACTTTATCATGAGTGTTTTGAATTGGAGTGTACTGGGCAAAGTGAATTCTTTAACCCTTCTGTTACCATATTTCTGTTCAAATACTGTCTTTAGTTTGAATAATTTTGAAAATAATGAATTAAATAATTTATTCTTTACTAAGCAGATGTTTGGAACATGGAAGGTTTTTATTTTAGATCCTTTTAAAGCAGGAGTTTTGTATCATGGAACTTAGGGTAGTCTCTGCTTCTGTGAAACTAAATAGCAAAAATAACGGTAAATTGCAGAAGCTGTTTTTGTTGATAAATGAATATTTCTGCAGACAAACTTCATGGCTCAGTTGGTTAGAGCGTCATGCTAATAATGCAAACGTCGTGGGTTCGAGCCCCATACTGGCCAATACGCTTTTTTTTCTTCTTTAAGCGCAGGAGTGGTTGTGTGGTAAGTAGCTTACTTACCAACCACATGGTTCCAGGTTCAGTCCGACTGTGTGGCACCTTGGGCAAGTGTCTTCTATAGCCTCAGGCTGACCAAAGTCTTGAGTGGATTTGGTAGACGGAAACTGAAAGAAGCCTGTCGTGTGTATATATATATATATATATATATATATACACACGTGTGTGTGTGTGTGTCTGTGTTTGTTCCCCTAGCATTGTTTGACAACCAATGCTAGTGTGTTTATGTCCCCGTCACTTAGCGGTTTGGCAAAAGGACACTGATAGAATAAGTATTAGGCTTACAAAGAATAAATCCCGGGGTCGATTTGCTCGACTAAAGGCGGTGCTCTAGCTTGGCTGCAGTCAAATAACTGAAACGAGTAAAAGAGTAAATTCTTTGTGGTTACTCAATCTGCTCAGTGTCCTTCAACAAATTCTCCCCTGTCTTTGAGCATCTTGTGATCCTGGGGAGAAATGCCATATGAAGTTACCATTCTATAGATATGATGCAAAGCTGCTGCGTGGTATCTAGTAATGAGAACACTTTAAAAATATGCAAAATGAAGTTTTAGCTATCACAAGGATTGAACCTTTACCTGCTTTAACGCCACCACCTGGCCCTTTGAATTTTCACTTCTCTTAACACCACCACCTGGCCCATGGGTACCTTTAATAGTCTACTCTGTTGTAAGAATTGGGTTTAGGTCCTTCATTCTAAGGATTACCTCCACTAGTCTTGAAGGCCCTATTAAAAGTCCATGGACTCTGTTAAGCCAGAAAAATAAAATAAAAGACCTCAGTTTTTGCAATATATTGATGGGTGGAAAGATGGTTGTGTGGTTAAAAATCATTTCCCATCCACATGGTTTAGGGTTCAATTCCCACTGTCTGGCATCTTGGGCAGACAGTGCCTTCTATTATAACCTGTGAACAGTAGTGAAAACTGAAAGAAGGGTGTCATGTGTTTGTGTCTGTCATCTTCATCCTCACTGCTTGACAACCAGTGTTGCTACCTTTGCATTCCTGTAATTTAGAGGGTTAGCATAAGTCACCAATAGGACAAGCAGCAGACTTCAAAAATAAGTACCAAGATCAATTTTGTCAGCTAAAACCCTTCATGGTGGTGCTACAGAATGGTCACTGTCCAATAAAGAAACAAGATAAACAATGAATTGTTGTGAATTTGGCCAATTTAGAAGAGTTGAAACTCTGACATTGATCCACCACAATTTGAGAAGTTATGTTGAGTGTTGTGCAAAAGGAGAAAAAGATTCTCGTTTTGACAGTGTCATGATCAAAAATCTCAACTTACTGCAGTTCTTAATTGCTGGAAAAGTAATGAACTTGCAAACTAACCAACCATAACCGGATATCCATCATCATGTTTAACTGAAGTGGAAAAAGTGAACCATTATGTTACTGATAGCATGTTTTGTTTTTCAGAGAAGTAGGTTTAAAAATGAAACGTATACTCATTATTTACTGATATTGGATACAGTGAGTGAGAGTGT
>NC_068983.1:44349160-44350414 GCF_001194135.2 Octopus bimaculoides | reverse complement strand
TGTGTGTGTGTGTGTGTGTGTAGTGACTTAGCATATTGTTGTACTGTTCAAGTCTCTTAGCTTGTTTCTGTTAGTTTTATTTATTATACAAAACCCCTTTGGTGAAAATAGCTGAATCACCTTTTATGCAGCTAACCTCATTCTCTTTTTGCAGTAGTTTATTTTGTTTAATGTTTTGAGTTCGGATCTTGCTGGTGACAAAACCTTTTCTTTCACTTTTTCAAGGTTGGTAAATTGTCTTGTTAAGGTGCAGGAGTGGCCATGTGGTAGGAAGTTTACTTCCTAACCACATAGTTTCAGGTTCAATCACATTGTGTGACACCTTGGGCAAGCGTCGTCTTCTATAGCCTTGGGCTGACCAAAGCCTTGTGAGTGGATTTTGTGGATGGAAACTGAAAGAAGCCCAATATGTGTGTCTGTGTTACCACCACCACTACCACCACTTGACAGCTAGTGCTGGTGAGCTTATGTCCCTGTAACTTAATGGTTTGGCCAAAGAGACCAATAGAATAAGGACCAGGCTTTAAAAAAAAAAAATGGAAATAAGTGGGGTTGATACATTTGACTAAAATTTCTTCAAAGCAGTGCCCCAGCTTGGTCGCAATCTAATGACTGAAACAAGTAAAAGATGGTGAAAACAGCTGAATCACCTTTTATGCAGCTAACCTCATTCTGTTTTTGTACTCTTTAGCTGTATTCATTTTAATGTTAAGAGTTCAAGTCATACTTGTGACAAGATTTTCTTTCACCTTTTCAAGTTTGGTCAATTAAGTTTTGTTAAGCACTAAAATATGGAGTTCACTTTGTAACCACTGGAATGTCTTCTTAGCTGGTAGGAGTGGATTTATGTCGGAGTAATGACCAACTAGACTGCTATCCAGCTAATATTGTCTGTAGATGCAGGGATGCCAGAATGAACATTGCGTATTAATGTCCAAATTTTGATGCACCACAGCAAACCTCATGTTAGTGACTCTTCCCCACGCGTTTCAGGAGACTGCAATTTATATCCTCCCCTCAGTTCCGGTCATGTGCTGCCGGTGTCTCACAAGGGTTAACTTCTGTCTATAAAACCCATAGCGCATCCCAAAATTTGACAACCACGTGACTTTGGGTTCTGTTCCACTTTGTAGCACTTTAGACAAGGGTCATCTAATAATGCATTGGGTTGACAGAAGCCCATTGTGTGTGTGTGTGTGCGTGTGTGTTTTTCTTTTTTGTGTCTTTGCATGACATCATCTGAACAAAATGGTT
>NC_068983.1:44343924-44349025 GCF_001194135.2 Octopus bimaculoides | reverse complement strand
CCATGCTGGAGCACCACCTTTAGTCAAGCAAATCGACCCCAGGACTTATTCTTTGGAAGCCTAGTACTTATTCTATCGGTCTCTTTTGCCGAACCACTAAGTTACGGGGATATAAACACACCACTCGGTTGTCAAGCGATGTTGAGGGGACAAACACAGACACACAAACATATACACATATATATATACATATATACGACAAGTTTCTTTCAGTTTCCGTCTACCAAATCCACTCACAAGGCTTTGGTCGGCCCGAGGCTATAGTAGAAAACACTTGCCCAAGGTGCCACGCAGTGGGACTGAACCTGGAACCATGTGGTTGGTAAGCAAGCTACTTAACACACAGCCACTCCTGCGAACAATGTCCTTTAATTTTGTGCTTTTCGAGATCAGTGGAATTTAAAAAAATATACAATCCCACACCTGAAAAGTAGGTAATGGATGGCATCAAATCCAGCCACTAAAATCTGCCTCTGTCTTCACATCAAAACCAATCCTGGCATGAAAAAAACAATTGTAAAACAAATTTATTTATTCAGGCACATGTATGGCTGCTGTTAGGATGCTTGCTTTCTGTTGTGGCGTGAGTCATTGACACCCCTGGGGTATTGGAAGAATGGACTGGCCGAACAGAGTAGCATATTGGTTGAGAAAGAGGTCAGCAGAAGCTGTTGGTGTGTTAGTTCTACGTTGAACTTGCAGTGAACCTGTAAGTTGCTATAATGGTAGTTGTTTGAATTACTGTGTTGGTCCCGTTGTTAGAATGTGGTAGGGGTTCGATTACCGTGTTCACAATATATTGGATGCAGCTGTGCAATGTTAACCAGGTAGAGATGTCTTTTTGGGGTTAGAAAATTGCACTAAAGTCCGTTCGAGCAATAAACAAGAGCGCTTAGAACAATGAAAAACAAGTGCTGTGTGCAACAAAGAGTATTGCATAAGTCAGGTAACAATCATGTTACAATATCTGGTAACAAGTTGTGGAAACGAAGATGAAATTGAAGAAAAAGATTGCACACAGATATATGTGTGTCAACCTGAAACAGATAAGAAAAAGGAAAAACAAATGTGAAGACAAAATCCATGCTGTGGGTGTGGAGATTTACATTTGCGAAGTAATTGTCCTTTTAAAAAATCGTAATTGTTTTGAGTGTGAAAAAATCGGACATAAAAAGCTCACGTTGTATAGCAAAAAAAAAAAATGGTCAAACAAAAAATTCTGGAAAGAATGTATTGAAAAAAAGAGATACCCATGGAAGTGTTCTATGACACCTTTGATGTTCCAACACCATAAGAAAAAGGAAACAAACAGAACAGTTGGAAGTAGTGCCTACACAGAAGAAATATTAAACTTCTCTAGGAGGAAAATCTCAAAAAGGGAGAGGTGTTGAAATAAAGATAAAAATATTAACTTCCAACAAAAGTCAATCTCAAAGGGGGAGATGTTGTGGTGAGTCATTGACACCCCTGGGGGATTGGAAGAATGGACTGGCCAAACTCTTATAAAGAGTAGCATTTGGTTGGGAAAGAGGTTGGTAGGTGTCATTGAGAGGGTGTTTTGGAGTCTCACAAAGTACATCATGTGAACACATTGAAATTACCTCTGCATCGTTAAATTATATATCCAATGTTTGCCAAGGATATAAAACTTTCTACCCATGTGGTCTTGGGTTCAGTTCCCTTGCATAGTACCTTGTTGAGGTGTCTTCTATATCCCTGGACTGTTCAAAGCCTAATGGATGGATCATTTAGCTGGAAACTTAAAAAGAAGCCTGTTTATGTATGTGCATTGAAGATGAAAGGAAAGGTATATAGGAGTTGTATGAGAGTGGAACATGTCATTTTTAAAATAAACTACTGCATCATCAAACACTTGAAGCTACAAGATAATTCAAGGTTAATTCAAAGCAATGTGAATCAATACGCTTTACATTTAACCAGGGCTGTCGAGTCGGAGTCGGAAACAGTTAAGGGGTAACTGGAGTCAGTCAGTAAAGCTATACCAACTGTGACTCACAATACCTTTATTCTTTAATATACACCAGTTAGAACATATAGGCCTACTCAAAGTTCAAGCGCATGCATATGCTTTGAGATATGTAGACCACGATCACTTAAATTACATAAAGAGGAGCCAGAGGAGCCATAGTCGAAGTTTTTTGTTTTGACTCCACAGCTCTGCATTTAACAGAATAATCTGAATGCTAAAAAGGGTTAAGTTGATTACTCCTATCTCAAAAGTTGTACCATTTTTTTAAAATTACAAATATCTTCTAACTCATTAATCATACAACCAAATTATTTCCTTTCATATGACATATGATTAACACTATTATGCACCTCCAAATATTAAATGACAATGACTGCACATGTATATCATTAATCTTCTATATACCTTGTTTGAATAGCAACTTAGTATTTCATCATTACCACCTGAGCCTGTAGTTCACGTCAGCAGTTTACCTTGCTTTCTGTTGTTGTTAACATTATTTAAAACAATAACAAAAGCCAAACATATGAACAGAAATGCCACTGTGAATTAGGTAATGTGTAAGGTTGTCTTGTGTATTCTAATCCTTGACAATCAGGTCCTTATCTATAAGTCAACTGGATGTCGTTGGTTCAAGCTTTGATTCAATAAATTATCATTCCTGACATTTTTTATCAATAACCACAGGAGTGGCCATGTGATTAGAAGTTTGCTTCCTAACCTCATAGTTCCAGGTTCAGTCCCAAGTGTCTTCTACTATAATCTCAGACTGACCAAAACCTTGGGAGTGGATTTGGCTGGCAGAAACTGAAAGCCCATTGTGTGTGTGTGTGTCTTTGTGTCTGTGTTTGCACCACCACCACCACCTCTCAACAACTGGTGTTGGTGTGTTCGTGTCCCTGTAACTTAGCAGCTTGGCAAAAAAAGAACATTAAGTGCCAAGCTTAAAAACAAAAAAAGTACTGGAGATGAATCATTCAACTCAAATTTTTCAAGGTAGTGCCCCAGAATGGCCACAGTCAAATGACTGAAACAAATGAATGATAAAAGATACATTCATTTGTGTACACTTTGTGACTCCTCTCCTACACTGTAGCGAAATGAATACAAATATGCACAGCTTTATACATTGTAATACTTGCAAGTGAATGTTGAATGATGAGAGTAAGGAGTTCTGCTCATTTGCGGGCCTTGTTTAGCTGATGAAATGAATGTACCTTGTGAAGTTCAGATTTTTAACATCTAGGTAGTGGGGGGGGTGGTGGCTCCAAAACAGGTCTCAGAGAGTAGTGTCCCTGCCTTCCTGAGCTAGCTTTCCACTACGTTTCTTAAAAATCGTGGTAGAGGCCTTGGTCTCTGGACCACTTGTGTCTAAAAACTGAGGTTGGTGGGTAAGCAAGGGCAATCTGATCTGGCAGGGTTTCTACACCTGGATGCCCTTCCTAATGCCAATCACCCTGAGAGTGTAGTGGGTGCTTTTTACATGCCACCAGCATGGGAGCCAGTCATGCGGCAGTAGTATCGGCCACGTTTGGATGGTGCTTTTTACATGTTACCGGCACAGGAGCCAGTCAGGGCGGGGTGGCTGGCATCGACCACATTCAGATGTTGCTTTTTACATGCCACTGGTATGGGGAGCCAGTCAGGTGGCACTGGCAACAACCCATGCATGAATGGTGCTTATTGCATGCCACTGTCAAGAGGAGCCTGTCAGGTGGCACTGGCATCGGCCACAACTACTGTTTCCATTTTTGATTGTGATTTAGTTCAATAACCAGTGACGTATTGTGTACTTCAGCAAGACACTTTAATTCAGATGCCACTGGGGTCAACTTTGTCTTTCATCCTTTCAGGGTTGATAAAATATCAGAGCACAAGGGTTGATGTAGGCTATCTCCCTCCCCACAAAACTGCTGACCTTGTGCCAAAATTCAAAATCAATATTTCTTCAGAAACCATTATAACACTCTTAATTATTATTATTATAAATAATCAGCCATGAGTTTGAAAACCTATTGACCTGATTCATACATGCAGACAGCTATATATATTAAAGCTCTGCTTTACATCCGTTTCTATGCTAATCCATAATAGATTAGTTAGAAATCAACTGCTCATTAATTCCTATTTAAAATATTTCTTTAATCCTTTCAAAGCAACCGACTTATTTCTTTTATTTCTGCCTATATTATTTCATGTTTGTTTGTGATAGAACGTAGTATACCTTAAATTTTCCACACTTAGAAGGCAATTGCTTGCTTCGAATTCACATGCCTCTGGCCAATTCGAGTTACATCCCTTGCTCATGTGCTTTTCTTCATCATCGCCAAGATCCCTTTATTAATGCAGCTGGTCCTCAAGGTGCTACTAGACACCTTTGTCATCATCTGTCACCACTGGTCTCAATTCTTTGTTGTGTGTAGCAGGTTTGCAGTGTTGTGACCGGTCCACTCCTTGATGTTGTCAAACCAGGATTTTCTCTGCCTCTCTTTTGCCCTCACTCAAATGTGCCATGTAGAATGTTTTCTGTACCAGACTTGTGGATGGATAGATGACCATATCAGACGAACTTCCATCTTTTTACCTGTGCAAATTACCCAACCATAAATAACTTCTCTTTTTTTGTGTACATCTATGTCCCTTGCCTACTGAAGACAAGGTCAAGTAGTTGTCATGCTGATGATGGCTACTGAGGCAAACACACATTATCTCCAAACAATAACTCTGTCTTTTACAACATTTGCCCCTTTACAGGTGGGGCTGATCACAGTTCCTGTTTAGTAATTATGATAGATCGTCTAGAAATAGACAAATTTTAATGAATCAAGAATTTGTTGTATGGTATTTGATATACCTGTGTTGTTCAAAAACCTGTCACCGTCCAGTTTGAGTTTTATTTGCTCATTGTTATATAAAGTATTTAATGTCTCAGCTTTCAAAGGCTGAATCTCTTTGAGGTTGATCTTCTGTTTTTTTTCTTTTTTGCTTTTCATCCTTCTTCCGGGGATTGATACAGTGTTACTATTCACATGCATGACACTTTTTATATCATCTTTAACTCTATGTAGAATCTTAAATATAATTTGTAGTATTGCCCCTCTCCCCACTTCC
>NC_068983.1:44341305-44343675 GCF_001194135.2 Octopus bimaculoides | reverse complement strand
ACACACACACACACACACACACATATACGACGGGCTTCTTTCAGTTTCCATCTACCAAATCCACTCACAAAGCTTTGGTCGACCCAAGGCTATAGTAGAAGACAGTTGCCCAAGGTGTCACCCAGTGGGACTGAACCCGGAACCATGTGGTTAGTAAGCAAGCTACTTACCACACAGCCACTCCTATGCCTATATTTTAGAGTTTTAATTTTTTTTTAAAATTTAATTATATTTTAACATCTAAGATAATTTCCTAAACTGCCAAGACTATGGAACTAAAGGATTAACATTGTACTTTCTGAAGTTCATCGCTGGGTGAACTACTCCCTCCCCCCCTCTCTCTGTCAACATGTTCTTTTCCACTAACACACAAACATAAGGTGACCACTAAGCAGCGATGTGTAGAGAAACAAACTTGTTACCAGTTCAAATATGCTTGAGGCATATTCAAACCTATAAGAAAGCTAATCACTCAATTTTGTCATAGGAAATTTCTTGTTGAAGACAAAGGGTTTAAATGCACTGAGTCATCTCACTGTGATCCCTAACCATATATATATATATTGCAAGGATAATCTGGATCTCGACTGAAGAGAGAAAACTCCGAATGACATGTCCGTGTTTTCTTTGTATTGTCCATCTGTATGTTTTGTCCCTTTCTTGTATCACCTAACTCTGGATGTTTTGCGTTCTTGTCCCATTTTGTATTATTTATATATATATATATATATATATATTTTCATTCTCTTTGAAATTACTTTTATTCATAGTTTGGGTTTTGACTGCCCTTTCTAGCGTGTAAGGTGTCCTGTCAAATGTTACCTCTTTCGTGTATAAATACGTAAATTGTTTGTACACTATTATATATGAAAATATGTTATCTGTCTGACTTTATTATGCAAGATAGCCACCGGTATGAAAATTTTTCTAAATTTTCTACCCATATTA
The DNA here is from genome assembly GCF_001194135.2 of Octopus bimaculoides. Classification (NCBI taxonomy): domain Eukaryota; kingdom Metazoa; phylum Mollusca; class Cephalopoda; order Octopoda; family Octopodidae; genus Octopus; species Octopus bimaculoides. The sequence continues at coordinate 44,342,727 of NC_068983.1, read as the reverse complement.
TTTTCACATTATATATACACATACACACACCATTTAAGCATAGTTGATGCCAGTGCTGTTGGACTGGCTCCCATGCTGGTGGCATATAAAAAGCACCATTCGAGTGTGGTCAGTGCCATGGCCCCTGTGCCGCTGGCATGTCAAAAGGACCCACTACACTCTTGGAGTGGTTGGCTTTAGGAAGGGCATCCAGCTGTAGAAACCTTGCCAGATCAGATTCGAGCCTGATGTAGCCTCCCAGTTTGCCAGTCAAACCATCCAACCCATGTCAGCATGGAAAGTGGATGTTAAACGATGATGATGATCACACACACACACACACACACGTGCGTGCTAGCGCTCACGTGTATATACTCGTGTGTTAACATTGCTGAACTGGACAAGTGTTTGGACCCAGATATAAATATTTAACAGTTAATACTTGAAAAAATCTTGTTTTAGATTTCATTTGATTGTGTGTTTTAAGTTTTACATGTGTTGAAATAGCTTTTGGTGTGTGTTTGTGTGTGGAGTGTTGTCATTGAGAAACCTTGTGCTGGTACAAGTGGTGCATGAATTGATCAGACCAAACAAAACCACTGTACTATTTTAAGTATTCCAGATTGTGTATCAAATCCAAAAATCTATTTAGAAGTGGCAGCTTTTGTTTCAAGTTCATACAGCCAAGTTCAACAGCTGTAGTTTGTGGTTAAGAAATTTCCATTGCACAGCATCTTGGGCAATTATCTTCTATAGGCCCAGGTTGACTAAAACTGTTAGGAAGTAGACACACACACATTATATATATGTGTATTCTTTTCTTGGTATTCTGTATTTTTTATGCTCTATCTAAATGTGTGTGTATGTGTGTGTGCGTGTGTATTATATATATATATATATATATATAAATAGAAACATTATTTCTAAATCTCTCAAAGAGAGATATTCAGTAACAATACTTTAAAGTAAAAACTTTGTGCCAACATAATGTGGCAATCCTGAATGGGATGAATGTTACTGTTGTTTAGCCAGCTGGAAACATCATTTCCAGCTAGCTATACGACCCTCAAGATTGCATAGTTTAATGCATGAAAGTGCTAGTTCAATCAGAATGGATATTTAATATTCTACCATTTCATCATCATCATGTAACCTACACTTTCCATGCAGACATGGGTTGGACGGTTGACTGGGGACTGGCAAGCCAGGAGGCTGCACCAGACTCCAGTCTGATTTGGCAGAGTTTCTACAGCTGGATGCCCTTCCTAACGCCAACCACTCAGAGTGTAGTGGGTGCTTTTTACTTGTAAATAAAATGTGAAAATCAAAGTTGGAATTTCTTTGAGTAATATATTCTAGACACAATCATACACACCCGTGTATGTATGTATGTATGTATGTATGTATATATACCTATATATATATATATATATATATATATAT
>NC_068983.1:44328976-44341205 GCF_001194135.2 Octopus bimaculoides | reverse complement strand
AAGCTTTGTATAAGCTTTGTTGTGTTAAGCATTGGTTGTCACAAAAAGTATTAGTACTTAACACAACAAAGCTTATACAAAGCTTTACATTGTACTTTTGACAATCCTTTTCTAAAAAAATGAAACCGGTGAAGTGAATAAACATCTTTAAAATTGCATTTTCAAACCTTCTTTCATATATATTTCCACTCGTGCGGTATCTTACAACTTTACTTTGTTTTATATATATATACATGCATCATTTTTATAATGTACACACTCAAACAAGCAGAAATTATGTAATTTTGGCATACCATTTTAATTGCTCTCTAAGTTTTAGAACCTAATATTACAGTGTTAAAAATATATCAGGATTAAGAAGACAAATTGACAACTACTTCCATTATCCAAACTGTTTCAACTCAAGTGGATTCTTTTTACATTTGATCTAAATTTGGTGAAGGACTTTTCATTCTCTTCTTTTTGCATGCCATGAAAGAAAACACTACTACTACTATACTACTACTACGTTTCTCTACTGAATACCAAGTAGTTTTCAGCATAAAAATCCGTTAGTCATGAATTAGATAATGGTTTATTATAGAGGTTAAACCTGTAAAATTGAGAAGTCCAAATGTTTCATGACATTTCTGTTGGCTCTTTAACCCTTTAGCATTTAAACCATCCATATTAGGCTAAGGTATTCTACCTGTTTCATGTTCAATCCAGCCAAATCTGACCTCTCTCAGTAATCCTACAATGCCATTGTAAAAATAAACAATCACGTCGGCGGATAAATTCAAAACAATGTGAATAAACAAACATTGCATTTGACATAGTCCCACGTTCAGTCCCACTGCGTGGCACCTTGGGTGAGTGTCTTCTATAACCTTGGGCTGACCAAAGCCTTGTGGGTGGATTTGTTAGATGGAAACTGAATTTGTCTGTTTGTCCCTCCACCATTGCTTAACAACCGAGCTTTGTGTGTTTGTCCCGTAACTTAGAGGTTCAGCAAAAGAGACCGATAGAATAAGTACCGGGCTTACAAAGAAAAAGTCCAGGGGTCGATTTCTTCAACTAAAAGGTGGTGCTCCAGCATGGCCGCAGTCAATGAGCAAAAAAAATAAAAGGATATATAAAACTCCTCTCACTGATGGCAGTATAAAAATAAACGGGTGTAAAGCAGTAATATAATAAATTCTCTCTTGATTTTCCCCTTGTATCAACATGATTAAACTCTTTATCCTTCCGCACCTTCCCCCCCCCCCATTTCTGTGAATATCCTCAGTCGTGTGCTTTATCTACAGCTTATATAACTCTGGATTTACCTCACCATGCTCAAACATTTAACAAATCTAAGATGTTTATCTACACCAAAATTGATATCACCCTCCAGCTTAGCTAACCTTCTGTTTACATGCTTAAATAACATGAAACCTACTAAGATAAAATGCACAGTGGATATGGAATTTGAAAATAATAGTGGCCACCTAATCAGAATGGTGGACGCAACAGCAGACATAGGCATGGCTGTGTGGTAAGAAGTTTCTTTCCCAATCACATGGTTCTGGGTTCAGTCCCACTGCATGCCACCTTGGGCAAATGTCAGTGTTGTGAGTGGATTTGATTGATGGAAACTGAAAGAAGCCTGCTGTATATGTGCGTGTGTGTATGTTTGTCCCTTACCACTGCTTGACAACCAATGTTGGTGTGTGTGTGCATCTCTGTTACTTAGCCGTTCGGCAAAAGATACTGATAGAAAAAGTACCGGGCGTTGAAAAACATAGGTATTTTATTCGACTACAAGAACAAGATGGTGCCCCAGTATGACTGTGTAGAGTGGCACTCTATCAGTCTGTTTTGCTAGAATGCTAAGTTATGGGGACATAAATACACTAACACCAGTTGTCAAGCAGTGGTGGGATGCATGCATGCATACACACACACACACCATGCTCCTCATCACACATACACACGCCACGCATGCCACATGCTACCCCCACACAACACACCACTCACCACACCACTCACACTCCACCCACTCATCACACCACTCACACTCCGGGTACTCACCACACCACTCACACTCCACTCACCACACCACTCACACACCACCCATACACCACACCACTCACACCACCCACACACACTCCACATGCATGTGAGACTGGGTTTCTTTGTTTCCATCTACCAAATCCACTCATAGTGCTTTGGCCAACCTGGGGCTATAGTAGAAGACACTTCCCCCAAGGTGCCATGCAGTGAGACTGAACCTGAAACCATGTGGTTGAGCAGCAAACTTAACACACAGATACATCTCAACCACAACACAATATTCAATGGCAGACTATATTAAGCCACAAGTTGCCAAGTAGGCAGCTCTTGTCTCTACCAGTTACACTTTCTATGAAATATTTTGAAGTCCTCTTTAAATTCTACAGTCTGTGTGAAAAGTGCTATTTAGAATTGTTGTTTCCTTCTTTCTTTCTTTAATAGTTTTGACTATTATTCATTAGCTGGTTTTTATCGCAATTTATTTTCCTTGCAAAACTATATTAACAATTAGCTGCAAAGAATAATTCAATTGACCTGCTGTTGTAATTAAATTTATTGATGTTGCCTTAGTTATATTGCTATGTGTGGTGGTGGGCTTTTATGTATGTATGTATGTATGTATATATATATATATATATATATATATATATATATATGGCTTTGAGCTTGTGCATCCGTGGTGCACGCGCAACAAAGAGGATGTTACAATTGTTGTGGTTTCTAGCTTTGGGTTAAGCACTTGCTGTCAGCCCAACCCCCAACAGGAAATATAGCTCCACCCCCACACTTTACTCACTCAGCAATACCAGCAATAAATAATAATAGCATGCTACTCTGTGGAGTGATATTGTCCTTGATGACATTAGGGTCAGACTTGTCAGCTTCCACTCTGCTAACTTAATGTGAAATATAAACAAAAGTTTTTGACTTAAAACACACAGCCAAACTAAAGAAGCCGGAGCTTGCCATAACTGACTTTGTGGTGATGTAGTAGCTTTCATTGTTTTATATTTGTTTCATTGTTGTTTGATAACCATTATTGTTTAGCTTTTATCAGATTACTTTATCAAATGTAGGAAAAAGAATAATCTAATTTGGCAACTAAAAGCATGTATTTATAGTCAGGATTTAGAATTTACAGTGTGTGTGTGCGCGTGTGTTTGAACAGATGACTATGATAGGGTAGAAGAATTAGGTCAGTTACTGCCTTGGGGCTAACTGCACCTTAGGGAACTTTTTTCTTGTTTTAGTCATTGGACCATGGCCATACTGGGGCACTACCTTGAAGCGTTTAATTGAACAAACCAGCCCCAGTACCTATTTTGGTTGAAGTCTGTTACTTACTCTGTCATTCTTTTACCAAACTTCTAAGTTATGAGAAGATGAATCTACACTGGCTGTCAAGAGATGTGGGTGGGGACAGTCATACACACTTAGTGCCTTCATCCACAGTTTCCATCAACCAAATTCACAAGGCATTGATTGACCTAGGGTTATAGTAGAAGACACTAACTTACCCAAGGAGTTGTGCAATGGGACTGAACTCAAAACCGTGTGCTCACAAAACGAGCTTTTTTTTTTTTTTTTTTACCTATGCACCTGTGCCAGTTTTCTTTACTGTCACTACAGGTGTTTTCCAACCTGATGCATTTCTTTCGGCCAACCATACTCGTTCATGTTTTTTTGTTAATGGTTTAAGTTGTAAAGTATCCACACTTCCTTGACTGTAGACTCAACAAAATAACTAATCATCGAATGAATATACCAAAAATGTTTAGTTGTAATTTTGCTCAAGACATTGATATGTCTGTGTGGTATGAAGTTTGCTTCCCAACCACATGGTTCCAGGTTCAGTCCTGCTGTATAGCACCTTGGGCAAATGTCTTTTATTATAGCCTCGGGCCAACCGAAGTCTTGTGAGTGGATTTGGTTGATAGAAACTGAAAGGCGGCGAGCTGGCAGAAACATTAGCATAACGGGCGAAATGCTTAGCGGTATTTCGTCTGCCATTACATTCTGAGTTCAAATTCCGCCGAGGTCGACTTTACATTTCATCCTTTCGGGGTCAATTAAATAAGTACCAGTTATGCACTGGGGTTGATATAATCGACTTAATCCGTTTGTCCCATCTGTTTGTAGCCCCTTGCGGGCAGTAAAGAAATAAGAAACTGAAAGTGTGTGTGTGTCTGTCTTTGCTTCCACCACCACATAACCGGTGGTGGTCTGTTTACATCCCTGCAACATTAGCAATTCAGCAAAAGAAGCTGATAGAATAAGTACCAAGCTTTAAAGCAAAAAAAAAAAGGACTGGGGTCAGCTAGTTTACCTAGAATTCTTCAATGCAGTGCCCCAGCATGGCCACTGCCTACTGGCTGAAACAAATAAACGATAGAGGATAATGCATGTAGATATATGGTCAGTCTTACAGCAACATAATCTGCCTGAATGTGTCTTTCTGTCCAATCATGTCTGATTTTCAATCTTTCTTTTTGGCAGAGATGGGAATTTAACTGAAGCAGTCACTCAACTGAAAACTGTGCCAGTTTCGTAACAGATTGTGTGTTCGTCTCCTGTTTATTGATTTAACTTGGCATGTAGATTGATTTTTTATAAAGAATAACCACGAGACATAGCAAACTTGGCACAGCCGTGGATGTGTGGTAAGAAGTTTGCTTCCCAATCACATGGTTCTAGGTTCAGTCCCACTGTATGGCACCTTGGGCAAGTGTCTTACTATAGCCTTGGGCCAACCAAAGCCTTGAGTGCATTTGGTAGATGGAAACTGAAAGAAGCCCATCGTGTGTGTGTGTGTGTGTGTGTGTGTGTGTGTGTGTGTGTGTGTGTGTGTGTCTCCCAACATCGCTTGACAACCGGTGCTGGTGTGTTTACGTTCCCATAACTTATCGGTTTAGCAAAAGACCGGCAGAATAAGCACTAGACTTACAAAGAATGTCCTCCGCTCAACTTGTTCAACTAAAGGCAGCGCTCCAGCATGGCTGCAGTCAAGTAACTGAAGCAAAAGAATAAAAAAAAATGCTGTAGGTGTGTGATGAACACAGGTAAATAATTGTTGTTGTTGCTGGTGAGGTTTTGGGTTCAGTCCTACTGTATGGGTACCTTGGGCAAGTGTCTTCCATTATTCAGCTAAACCAACTAAAGCCCTATGACTGGATTTGAGAGCCATAAGCTTTAAAAGCTCATCATGTATGTATGTGTATATACACGCACATGCACACGTGTGTGTGTGTGTTTTTTTTTTTTCTTGTTTTGACATTGTACAGTTGTTGTGAATGAGTATCACTGCCATACATGCTGTATCATCCATTTCCAATCTTTCATGAAAGCATGTCCTGCCATAGGGAAACTTTACTTTATTTGGAAACTGGTGAGGGTTGGCAACAAGAAGGACATGAAGCTGCAGAAAATCTGCTTCCACTAACTTCATCTAACCCATGTACTAACCTCAGTTTTGCTCAAGTAAATCAGTAACAAAGAGGTCTGGCACTCTGAATCAACTGGAATTCATATCGTAACCAAATATCTTCAGAACAGCCCATTCATAAAATTAACGTGCAAGTGGCCTAGTGCTCCACAGACATACGTGCCCTTAATGTAATTCTCAGGAGATTCAGCATGACACAGAATGTGACAAGGCCGGCCCTTTGAATTACAGGTACAACTCATTCTTGCCAGCTGAGTGGACTGGGGTAATGTGAAAAAAGGTCTCTTGCTCAAAGACACAATGCACTGCCAGGAATCGAACTCATGGTCTTACATGTGTGAGTCAAATGACTTAACCACTTAACCACTTGCCTTCACAAAGAGGTAATAACAAAATGCATATCTAAGTTGTACTTTTCTTGCTGCTGTTTACTCAGTCGTGCAGTTGTTTACTATGAAGCAGTTGTTGGTAATTTGTAGAAGCAGTTGACTTAAGAAAGAAAAGAAAGAAAATAAGCAAAGCAGAGCACTTTACTTGCTGTAATGGCATTACACTGTAATAGGAGACTTTCATTTTAACGAGAGTATAAAAATCAAGTATTGAAGAAATTTAAAAAAGAAAAGAAACTCTCATGACTCATGGAATTATTTTGAATGGAAAATTTGTTACAAAAATTTTAATACAAAAAAATGAAGTTTAATGAATTATTTCAAATAAATATCTTGTAACATTCATAATTTCATCTGTTACAAATTAGCTTCAAAGCAATCAGAGATGGACTTTAATAGTGAATAAATTCTATTTATTTGTTATGTTTGTTTCTTGTAAATGTTAATGTATTCCATGTGCTGAAATTAGATTTATTTATAAAACTCTTAAAACTTTTCTGATCGAAATCAGTCTTAGAATGTGGATCTAGAATCAATCATTCATGTGATGTTTATAGTTCAGTTCCGACTCTGATACTTTTTGTTACTTTTTGGTTTTTCAATTTTGAAATTTATTTGCAAGAATTTGCAAGAATTTTGATCTTAAATGATGTTGTAACCTTTCATCTACCACCATCGTCCACCGCTTTGTTTGCATATGTCACATGGTATTCCTTGAAGCAAATTTTCTTCTCGCTTCCAATCACCTCATTCCAAATATTTCCTTTCCCATAGTCAGACATATTTTCCATAGAAGTATGGAAATGAACAGCATCACTTACATGATGGTGCTGCTCATTTTCCAAACATCACAATGTTAAAATAAGAATGCATGCATGTAAATGACTAGCTTCTTCCAGTTTCCATCTACAAAATTTACTCACAAGGCATTGATCAGCCCAATCTTATAGTCAGAGATACTTACTTGAACCCACAACCACATGGTTGGGAAGCCAACTTCTTAACCACACAACCACCAGCTTAGACTGTAGTACAGCAACTTGGGTTCTTCAACAATAACTGATTGTATGAACTATCTACAATGAGTTTATCAAATGTTTTATTACCTCTGCCTTAACGAAGGTGGTGGTATTGTTTACAGTCATGTTTGTTTGTTTGTCTGTGGACAAGATATCTGAAGAACTGCTGCATGGATTCGGATGAAACTTTCAGGGATGTTTAGCCTTGTGACTGGCATGAAATGGACAAGGATTCTGGATTATTTTTCCTATTATTTTTACTTAATCTTTGAGAGCAGTCGGGTTCATTTTTAGTATTCTTGTTTGTGAGAGCAGTTGAGTTTTTTTCAGATATTCTTATTTTAAAAATCATCTCTGGCTAATTGTTGAGAGGACATTGGTGTTGCCTTGGCAGAGGAGGTTTGCACTCTGAGTGCTCTTGTTTATACTTAAAATAACCTACAATATAAGAAATGCATTTACATCCTCCTCCACCACCCCTTTTAACAAATCAAATTCTGTTTTGTTTAAAATTACTGAAAATATAGTTTGCTATTTCTTAATTGGACATTCAATATGAGAATATTTCTTATGAGACACTTACTCTTATGCTATCTCTCCTTGTATGTGTGTTTGTAGGTGCAGGCATAGCTGTGATAAGAAGCTTGCTTCCCAACCACAAGGTTCTGGATTCAGTCCTACTGCATGGCACCTTGGGAATGCGTCCAGTTATAGCCTGGGCTGACCAAAGCTTTGTGAGTTGATTTGTTAGACGGAAACCGAAAGAAGCTAGTCGTGTGTGTGTGTGTTTGTCCCCCGCTACTGCTTGACAACCAATGTTGATGCGTTTATGTCCTCTTAACTTAGCATTTCAACAAAAGCGACCAATAGAATAAGTACCAAGCTTAAAAAGTTCTGAGGTAGTCATTTGACTAAAAATTCGAGGTGATGTTCCAGCATGGTCGCAATCTAATGACTGAAACAAAAGATAAGATATATAGTGATGTTGGATTGGCAGAATTGGTAAAATGCTCTCGAGTTTTTGTTTTGACTTTCTGCACCCAAGTTCAAATCCTAGGTCAACTTTACCCTTCATGCATTCTGGATCAATGAATAAGACATCAGTTCAGGGCAGTAAGTTGGTAATGTACTGGACACGATATATTTGGCTCTGTCTGTTGAGAGTTCAAACCTTAGTTCAATCACTGAAATACAATAAAAAAGTTTTTTTAACGGTTCTGTTGGAACCAGCAAATATGATAGGATTGGGATGTTGACTTTAAGCAAATGATTAAAGGATTTCAGACATTAACTCTCAAAGCTGTCAGATTGTTGCACTGAATAAACAAATGAGATATATATATATATATATATATATATATATAATCAATTATATATAATCTATCAGCATCATTTAACCATTTTATATGTTGGCATGGAATAAATAGTTTATTTATTTATAGCTGTATGCCCTTCTTCTTGCTAACTCTTATTTGCTTTCCAGGTAAAGTTTTCATTCATTCAACTCGGCTTTGAAAGTACACAGCTCCTGGATGATTTTTTGAAGCTCACTGACTTCCTTGCAAAATGCAGAATCTAAACATTCACACAAAAGCACACAAATCAGGCTTTGTATAGTTTCCATTTGCCAGATTCACTCAAGACATATTCTTGTCCTCTCTCTTTCTTAAACGTATTCTGTATTTTGTTCAGGTGTAGACAACAAAACCAATATTTGGAACTGGAGAGGTATTGAGAATCTACCATGTTCTTTACCAGTTTAGTTCAGATGACTACAAAGAAGCTATTTTGTTATTAAGGAACACCTGTTGCCTATTCATTTCATTTGTCATTCTGTTTGCTTTTCTTATTTTAGGATTTTGAGTCAAACTCTACTTTAATTCAGTTTAGAAAATTAAATTCAGTGCTGAAAGGACAATCTCATGTTGCAGGGTGTTGCTTGTAGTGTTGTTGTTGTTATTGAGGGTGAAGGCACATGGCTTTATGGTTATGGAATTCAGCTCACAATTGTGAGGTCGTAAGTTCAATTCCTGGTGATGCATTGTGTCCTTGAGCTAGACACCTTATTTCACATTACTCCAGTCCACTCAGCTGATAAAAATGAGTAGTACCTGTATTTCAAAGGGGCCAGCCTTGTCATACTCTGTGTCACATTGACTCTCCCTGAGAATTACATTAAGGGTACACGTGTCTGTGGAATACTCAGCCACTTGTTAATTTCATGAGCAAGCCGTACTGTTGATCAGATCAAGTGGAACTCTTGTCATAACCAGTAAAGTGCCAGTGGCCTTGGGTTAAAATTTGTGAACATATTCTGTTGTGTAGTATGAAGAGAAAATGCTGTTTTTTAATTTTTTTTTTTAAATATTTTATTTCATGTTAACTGTCAAGCCTTGACAAAAGGCCTTAGTCAGACAGTACCTTTCTAAGAAAATGAGCTATTCCAAGGAGGGTAGATTTTATTGTTGTTGTTGTTGTTACTGTTTTAGTGAACGTATTTTTCAACCCATTTAGTTACTGACAGCTGGGACAAAAGCTGAACAAATTACCGTTATGTAAGCCTGTCTGTCTTTGAGAAAGAACATTTTGTTGTCATGGAAGCTGTCTACAAGTTTTCTAGCTGATTCACTCTATTATCAAAGAATGTCTTCTACCTTGGGATCAATTTTCAGGCATTAGCATTTCTCTTTGTTTCTGTTTTATTACGTAACCTTCCATTCCTTTAAATGTGAGTTTTCTCTCATCATTGTGATGCGTGCAAATGAAGCTTACAGCCTAGTTTTAATTTCTATTTAGTGAGTTTCGTTTTTTTCTTTTGAAATTCTTAAATGGGGAAATGTTATGATTCTACATTTTCTTCCCCTCCCCCTAACCTCTCCATTTGATGTCTAATTGACATTATTGACATTACTTTTGCGGTTTAGAATAATTCCACTCTAATCTACCAACAGACATGGAATAAATGTGAGATGTCAAACGTTTGGAACAAACAGCAATTGAAAATATTTTCTGTTCATGAATAATATAGAATTTTTTTCCTTTTTGTTCATTCATTAAATTTCTGAATAATTAGAGCTCTTGATCCCTGGGTTTCTGACTTAATGGCAATGTTTCAATTCAATGCTGCTGTTATTTTCTTTGCAAGAATTTCTTTTCATTTAATATATTCATCATCAATGATTTATCATCATTATTATTATTATTTTCATTTCACTTCTCAAAGGTCTCAATTTGATTTGCTTCGGCTAATTCTGTAAGAGTGGACAACAGCCTGTTGTCAAGGGTTTCAGAGGGTCCCTTTCCACAATACTTAACATCCAAGTGCTGATCTCAAATTCTTTGCTGTTCCCAATAAAGCAGTTTTCTGAGTATATTATTATTATAATTTTTATTATTATTATTATATAATTATGTTAATGCTTTCTATTAAACAGGCATGGCTAATTTTATAAACAAAAAGGCATTGTCATCAATGACAGTATCTAATTGTTTATTTAATTAAATCAAGAACTTGAAAAAGGATCTGAAAATCTTGACAGTTTCTCTATAGAATTTAGATTTTAGCTGTGCCTCTTTTAGCCCCCATTTAATAACTACCACAAAAACAACAGCAATATCTGATATTTCATTTTCTTTCATTCCATATCAATACCAACGCTGACTTATTACTCACAAGCCAATACCTCCACAAAACATAGGTTACTTTCTCAATACCATACTCAACATATTACTCATTTCATACAGAGCATCCAGTGCTTCTTGCTCAACTCTTCATACTTCATGAAGGCCTTTCCCCCATCATCGCTCATAACTTATTTTTGGCTCATGCAAGCTCAGTATCTGAAAAATTTGAATTAACATCATAACATTGCTACAATGTGTGTGAGCGTAAAATGGCTTTGTTATAACTTAGCCCCCAGCTAGTCCCTATTAGGCATATTATCAAAGGCATTTCAGGCATGGCTATATGGTTAAGAAGTTTGAAATGTAACTCTTTGGCTATGGGTTCAGTCCCTCAACATAGCGCACTTAAGCATTTTGTATGACCCTGGGCTGACCAAGTCTTTGTAAATGAATTTGGTAGAAGGAAACTGTAAGAAGCCTGTTGTGTACTTATGTATATTGTATGTGTGTGTGTCTCTTGACATTTGTGCATTGATTGTAAACATAATCATCATTCATACAAACAGCTTAATTTGTCTGCAATCTTCTGTGAAAAATCTGTCCATTTTACTGTAATACTTCTTTCTCTCATTGTAAGTAATATAACAATCTTCCATGAATGTTTGTGTGCATGTCATCTATATTGTTGTTTCAATGTCTACTGTTCCATGCTTGCATGGGTTGGACAGAATTTGAGGCAGATTTTCTGCAGCTGATGCCCTTCCTGTCACCAATCCTCAGGTAAAGTAATAATGACCAGACAATTTCCAAAATAGTGGAAATGGACACTGCTTGCATTACAGTGATCATTGTTTACAACTATCAAGCAGTTTCAAGGCAAGAAGACAGTAACACAACAGGCTTCTTTCAGTTTTCATCTACCAAATCCACTCACTGACTTTTGGTCAGCCTGCGGTTATAGTAAACACTTGCCCAATGTGCCATGTGGTTGGAAAGCAAACTTTTTGCCATACATCCATGATGGGCTTCTTTCAGTTTCTGCCTACAAAATCTGATCACAAAGCTTTGGTTGGCATAGATCTATAGTAAAAATCCCTTGTCCAAAGTACTACACAGCAGGACTGAAGTTCCTTTAAATTATTCTACCATTCTCAGCTGTAAACATTTCCCAACTTGTCTAAATATGTTATATCTACAGGGAAGAGGAAGAAAATCACCAGGAATCTGGTAAACAAAGCATTAAATGGTTTTCCTTCAAAACATCTAAAAATATGTTTATTGGCAATATGTTCTTTAAGGTGACTCAAAAACTGATATTGATTCTTGATTACTGTTTATTGGAGCTAATGATCAATATCTATCATTTCTGTTTTAATTAAAAAGGAAAAAACTAGGCCTATTATGTAGTCTGAAGTATTTTTTATTCGTTTACCACAAACCCAGGAAGCTTCTAAAGGAATAGAGTTGGTAGGGGTCCATCATGTTGCTTTAAGAGAAATTATGGACAGCAAGAGATTTTTATTTATAGGAGTGGCAGAAGTGGCTGTTTGGGAAGAAGTTTGCTTACCAACCACATGGTTCCGGGTTCAATCCCACTGCATGGTAACTTGGGCAAGTGAGTTCTATTAAGCCTTGAGTGGATTTGGTAGACGGAAACTGAAAGAAGCCGGTCATGTGTGTGTGTGTGTGTGTGTATATATATATTTGTGTGTGTTTGTGTC
>NC_068983.1:44326439-44328180 GCF_001194135.2 Octopus bimaculoides | reverse complement strand
CTTCCTAACGACAACCACTCAGAGAGTGTAGTGGGTGCTTTTTACGTTCCACCAGCATGAAGGCCAGTCAGGCACTACTGGCAACGGCCACGCTCAAAATGGTGTATTTTATGTGCCACCCGCACAAGAGCCAGTCCAGGGGCACTGGTAACGATCTCGCTCGAAGTCCTTACACATGCCATGGGCACAAGTGCCAGAAAGGCGATGCTGGGCACAAGTGCCATCACAATTTCGCTTTCGCTTGCCTCAATAAGTCTTAGTCGGAAAAGGCATGAACATCAACACATTGTTGTTTCATCTCCCACTCTTATTTTTAAAAAATCAAATGGTAAATGTCTAGTTGAGAATGAATAAAAAAACAGGAGGCAGTGACAAAAATAAACAGCTTGCAGCCGCAACCTTTGACTTTCAAAATAAACTATGTTGAAATTTCTGACAGCTGTAAATGGTGGCAAACTATAAATAATTATTAACACAAGAATATCCCCAAATTGCATAAATAGTAATCAGTGGTAATTTCTGCTCCGAAAGAAAAATGAGTCAATGTGTTGGAGGGGTGAATGTGAAGGTGATTTAATCACCTTTTCTAGGAATTTGGTTAATTCCTTCAGTGGTTAAACTAAATCCTTTAATAGGTGGTGACAGAGATTAACAACAAAATAATGACGGAAAGATAGAGAGAAAGAGAGAGAGATCTTATGAAATGTAATTTTTTCAACCAACCATTGATAGCCATTTAGATGTGATGGGCAAATAGGTAATTATAATTTTTGGTTTCAGTGGGCCGCTTGTGAGCCAGTGAGTGCTTCACTCAGATTTCATTGTGTTATAGAACAAAAACAACTTTCCTTGGTAGTAAATGAAAGTGTGTGGTCTGCTACCTATTCCTAGTAACTTTCTTGAACAGATTCAGATTGCAAAAACCACTCAACAAAAACCTCAATAATAATGATGCCCCAGCATGGCCACAGTTCTTGAGTTGGGAGTAGTAAAAGAAAAAAGGCAAAACCAATGACCATTTAGTCTAACACCATGTCCTTGGTTTTCATTGATAAAGGTAAAATGGTAAACAAAAAAAAAGGCCCATATACACATGCACACCATATATCATTTATTTGTCTGTGGCCATGCTGGAGCACCGAAGCTTGGTACTTATTCTATTGGTCTCTTTTGTTGAATGGCTAAGTTACAGGGAAGCAAACAGACCAACACTGATTGTCAAGAGGTGGTAGGAGACGGGGACAAACGATGAGCTTCCAGTTTCCATCTCCTAAATCCACTCACAAGGCTTTGGTCAGCCTATGTAGGTGCCACACTGTGGAACAACCTGGAACTATGTGGTTGGGAAGTAAACCTTAGTATGCAGCCACCTGTGCCTGTCATAGGCAAAGTAGCTGAGCTCCTTATGAGTGTTGGGCCTCACGGAGGCAATGACAAATGACCGATACCTTTAGCATTATGTTGTGCTTGAGAAGACCCATCAAGCCAAGTGAAATTACAGTCGTGGCAGATACTGGTGTCACGCAAATGGCACCTGTGCCGGTAGCATGTAACAGCACCCATTACACTCTGGGAGTGGTTGGCATTAGGAAGGGCATCCAGCTGTAGAAACCATGTCAAATCGGACTGGTGTCTGGCGTAGCCTTCCAGTTTGTCAGCCCTGGTTAAACCGTCCAACCCATGCCAGCATGGACAATGGATGCTAAATGATATATAATACACACACACATACACATATGTG
>NC_068983.1:44324429-44326429 GCF_001194135.2 Octopus bimaculoides | reverse complement strand
CTAAATGATATATAATACACACACACATACACATATGTGTGTGTGTGTGTGTGTGTGTAATTAAGAAGTTTGCTTTTCAGTCAAATGGTTTTTGGATTCAGTCCTATTGTGTGGTGCCTTGAGTAAGATCTAATAGCTACAGGCCAACAAAAGCTTAAGGAGTAGGTTTGATAGAATGAAACTGAATGGAACCCGTTGTATATGTATGTCTCTCCTTGGTATGAAAGATGTAAAGATATTTGACCATAGAAGCAGTGTCATTCATTTTCAATCTTCCATGGAAAGTGAGTCTGGTCATGAGGAAATATTACCTTACTTGGTGGTAATAGGTGAGCGTTGGCAGCATCAAGAGCATCCAGCTCTAGGAAAATCTGCTTCAATAAACTCCACCTAACCATGGAAAAGTGGATGTTAAATAAGTTTCTTGCAAAAGATCTTTCCAGTCTCTTGAAGTGTGAAAACTACATTCTTTTTAATGTCGCCATTTCATCAAACATATTTATGCAAGCATATTAACAAAAAATATATAAAAATAAAATGTTAAGTCTAATTCAGTTGCTTTATGGCATCTGACCTCTTGCATATTTTTTGCTTCAAATTCCACCAAATTAATTTTGCCTTTCAATGTCCCTGGGGGACAATGATATAAAGTATCAGTTAATTATTCAATTGATTAACACCAGACCGGACCGGACTGGACCGGATTCTTCTTAATAAATAGAATCTTGTGTTTAGTCAGATGAATCATTATCTAACAAGCAGCAAGGCCTTTGACTGTCTCATTTCTATTTCCAACTGAAGTCAACTGTTTAGAAAATAAGCCTGCTACATAATTTAGTAAGCTTTATCAATATAACGACTGTATATTATCTCTATCTCCTCTCCTCCCTCCCTCTTTCTCTCTCTCTACCATCCTGGCTTACTCACTATCTCTCGCTCTCTCTATCTACCATCCTGCCTCACTCACTATTTCTCTCTCTCTCTCTAAGCTGTTATCACTGAAGACAGTCAGCTACTTAACTACACAAAATTCACACTTAAGTATTTGTTTCACGCTAATAACTACTTCAAACCAAGTTGAAATCTTCACCGAAGAAAAAGAATTACTACCACTACTACTCTTTGACAAGACAGTGGCCTAATTTTTGTAAGCTTGAAGGTTATATTAATGATTGTAATTTCTCTATGGATAGTGAAGCATTCGTTTGTCACTCAGCAGTGTTTAAACAGACAACAGTGCCTGATTTAGTTTTCTCTGTTCTGGGTTCACTTCCATGTCTCAGCAATATAAAGGGTTTAGTTACATCGTCTTCACTCTCCTCCCACAAAACATCACCTTGCGCTTCGAGACTACAGCCCTATCTATTCAAAGAATTTTTTGTGTGTATGTATGTATCTCATTATCATCGTTTGATGTCCCTTTTCGATGCTGGCATGGGTTGGTCGGTTTGGCCGAGGACTGGCAAGCCCGTAGGCTGTACTAGGCTCCAATCTGATCTGGCAAAGTTTCTACAGCTGGATGCCCTTCCTAATGCCAAACTCTGAGTGCAGTAGGTGCTTTTTACGTGCCACTAGCACAGGAGCCAGTCAGGTGACACTAGCATCGACCACGTTTGGATGGTGCTTTTCATGTGCCACAAGCATGGGGAGCCAGTCAGGCGGAACTGGCATTGACTTGTGCTTGAATGGTACTTATTACCTGTCACCAGCACAGGTACCAGTCGGGCAGCACTGGCATCGGCCACAACTACGATTTCCATTTTGATATATATATATATATATATATATATATATATATATGTATATCATCATCATCATCGTTTAACGTCCGCTTTCCATGCTAGCATGGGTTGGACGATTTGATTGAGGACTGGTGAAAACGGATGGCAACACCAGGCTCCAATCTAATCTGGCAGAGTTTCTACAGCTGGATGCCCTTCCTAACGCCAACCACTCAGAGTGTAGTGGGTGCTTTTACGTGTCACCCGCACGAAAACGGC
>NC_068983.1:44315070-44322445 GCF_001194135.2 Octopus bimaculoides | reverse complement strand
ATCTACCCTGGTACTGTCAACTCGGATAGCTGGTCCCTCTGTTGGGTCGACATACGGCAGACTCTCTTTCTCCCATTCATTCTCTTTATTAAGCAATCTATCGTAGTGGCATCTCCAGACCTCTTTCTTTG
Organism: Octopus bimaculoides; assembly: GCF_001194135.2. Classification (NCBI taxonomy): domain Eukaryota; kingdom Metazoa; phylum Mollusca; class Cephalopoda; order Octopoda; family Octopodidae; genus Octopus; species Octopus bimaculoides. Next base: position 44,322,314 of record NC_068983.1, on the reverse strand, counting down.
CAACCTCATTTAGTGCAAGCCTACCATCATCCATGCGAACACATTTCTCTCCTACGACATCACTATTCTCTCTCCTACACTGTCTTGCAACACGAAATACCTCGAGTCTTTGGTCCTCACGGCGCAGAACATTGGCAAATCTTTTCTTATCTGCTTCCCCTCTGGCTGATGGATTCTCCTGTTGATTTCGACATATGAGGATCCGATAACCTACTCTTTGTCAGTTATAATGCTTATGTTGAATGTGACAGTTAAGCCTTGCCAATGATTTGCAAGAAAGCCCACAGATCCTGCAAGTATGAGGATTACAGGTCAGTGCAATTGGTGTATTTGCAGCCACTTTTCTGCTTTGCCTTGCACCCCAAAGCCTGTTAATGCTGGTTACAACAAAGTTTCTAATTTGACACAACAATTTGTTTTGACACAACAATTTCCATTTTGTTTGCTCCAAGGTCATTTACTCAAAGGTGTTATGGACTCCCCTCATTGCTAAGGGGTTGCTCTTCAGCTTGTCTTTATATCTGAGCCATGTTCATTGTCTGTCTGTTAAGGTGTGTGGTTTAGTGGTTAGGTTGTTTGGCTAATGATTGTAAGTTTGTGAGTTTGATTCCCTGCAGAGGATCCATGCTTGCTTGTGATTATTTAGCAGGGCCAGCTCAAGGTACCAGCAACTCAGGCAGTCACCTGGAGCGTCATGTGCTGGGGGTGTCATGGAAGGTGTGACTTGTAAAGGCACTGAAGTTCAGCTTGCCCAGGGCACCAGCAACCCTAGGGCCAACCCTGCTATTTAGGTACTGAAAACAACCAGTAAAAGCATGGTACTAGGTCCCAGGTTATGCTGACTTGCAAGTGATGCTGAAGTGGAGCTTGATGTATTTGATTTACATCTATGGCTGGAACTTTTGAAGAATAGTTTTGGCAAACCAAATCTACCAGAAGGCTTTGCTCTCTTCAACCCACAAATTCACATCCTCCCTCCGTATCTTATAGCTCCACTACAACGATATCTCGGTCAGTGGTGTAAAGATGTATGGCCAAGTGGGTAGGATGTTGTGCTCACGATTACAACATAATGCTTTCTATTCCTGGACAAAGTAGTGCATTGCGTCCTTGGGCAAAACACAGTGCTTTTTTACATGGCACCAGAACTCTATCTCATTTATGTATTGGTTAAATATTTGTGTGTGCGTGAACTGCTCATCATTAAGTTGAACTTCCTATTTCTATAAATCTGTTGAACGGTTGCTGTGAAATATGTATAAAGTATTTAACATTTTTCATTTTTTTTCTTTTTTCTTTCTTTAAATACCAAGTATTTCTGTCTGGAAATTCTTGGAATCCCATCATGGTTTTAAAGCTTTGACTTGTGCCTATCAATTAAAGAACATTTGAAAAATGCTGTTTATTTGTTGATGTTCATGGTAAAGGAACCACCAAATATTTATTTGGAATATTTTGTGAATTTTATAAATTTCCAGATATTTTCAATAAAAATTTCCTCTTTAGTTCCTCCTCCGTTTCCCCCATTTTCTTTTTTCTTACTTTTGTTCATTTTTTTGTGTTTATTTTTGGAAGCCAGCTTCCTGTCAAAATATTCTTTTGAAGGAGGCGTGAGAACTGTTTGGCTAAGCTACACGGCTGCTAATTGAACCAAGTATCACCAGAACTTCCCCACTCCCGTCCTTTCTGGTATTGTTGATAAATGTGGTGGTGCGAGATACTAGGAACATGACCAAAATCTACTTTGGTTGATGTAGTTCTCAGAATTTTATCATCAGTTTGGAGAATATTTATTTACTACTGCATTTGGATTTTGTTTTATCAATAATGAAAACTATAAAATACATACATACAGATAAGGCAATAAGGGAGGCTCTAAGTTCAATCAAAATGCTGGAAATAGCAGTGAAATCACCTTCAAATTACACACTACTGTCTTAAGTCAAAACAGGACACATTGTCTTCATTATCATTTTAACATCCATTTTCCCTTGTAAGGTAATATTTTTCCGTGGCCAGATTTATTTTCACAGAAAACTAAAAATGAATTACACCACTTGTATGATGTGAGCACACATGATGAGCTTCTCACAGTTTCTGCTTAGCAAATCCACAAGGCTTTGGTCGACCTGGAGCTATAGTGGGACTGAACCTGAAACCATAAAATTGAAACATTAAGTATCTAGAATTCTTATACATTAGAATGACCCTACCACAACTGTGTGCATGTGTGTGCATGCACGCAATACATACTTTGTGTGTGAACATTAACCCATTCATGCTGATTGTCGGTTTAAACTACCCTTAATTTATAAGGGTCAGTTTAAACCAAAATTCTTGATACAAATTGTGATTTGTGTATGATCTGTATCAAAGAATGAAATGTCTTAACGCGTATGCAGTCTGTATCAAACGGATTTCAATTAAATTTTTTCCAGTTATTTAGGTCAAAATAATTATATCTGAATTTTCAGGCAATTTCAGCACGAATGGGTTAAAACTAAAGAAAGAGAATCTCTGCACAAACTGTAGAAAATTTCAGATTATTTTAAAGTTTTAAGGGATATAATTCTGAGTTTTTTAAGTTATGATAAAATGTATGTAGTATCTCTTCTAAAAGTGTTGTTGAGAAGCTATGATTAAGTCTGTTGGAGCAGATCTATAAATTAGGAGCTAATCAAATGCTTAACTCTGACCTTTTTATATTAAGGTCCTAACACGTGTTTTGAAGATGGGGGAGGAAGAAAGACCCATACAGTAAGACACTGGTGGTGGTGGTGGGGTAATAGATATTTGGCTTCTGTACTGGTCTGGTTTGGATAACTTAGGTAGAATTCCTTTCCCCCAACTGAAGAAACTTTGGCACAAGCATGTTTAAGGTATATTATTTCAGAGTGAGAACATTTTTAGTACATTTTCTGTTTCTTCCAAGTTTGGATTGAGTTTTAAAAGATTTAGAATCACTGATATGTGTAAGTGATATTTGAGGACGACTTAAACTATTTCTTTACTTATGCATTCAGATAACACCCACCTCTCTCTACCAACACTGATAGTTTCCTTTTTCTGTTGTCATTGCACTAAATCAATTTTTTTGTCTTAAAAAAAAGTCATTAGTGATAAGATATTGGTTTTCTAGTATTTCAGCTTAAAAACACTTGAGTATTATCTAATTTTAGAATAAGTGAGATTGTGGTTAATGATTGATGAATGTGTAGGTGTGAGAGAGAGAGAGAGAGAGAGAGAGACTCTTCACATTGTTGCCATACTACTTATGACTGTTCTAAGGTGTGGTTAGCTGAGCTAAGTATTTTTTCTCAACCTGGTAGGTGAAACTCCCTTTCCAACTCATTGGATTATCATTTAGCTACCTTTGCCAAATGGTAATCCATCTTGACATGAATCATTCTAGAATGGTGTTTAACTTGGCTGGAATTTACATTGACAAAGTCTACAGAGTGTGTGTGTGTGTGTGTGTGTGTGTGTGCGCATGTGTGTTTGCATTTATACAAGTGTTTGCATTTATACAGATGTATATAAAGTGGCTCGTCAGGATTGTATTTTCAATGTGGCACCTTATTCCAAATGGAATGCACATTGCTCTACTGAAATTGTATGAGACCAGTACCCCCTGACTGGCCTTCGTGCCGGTGGCACGTAAAAGCACCCACTACACTCTTGGAGTGGTTGGCATTAGGAAGGGCATCCAACTGTAGAAACTCTGCCAAATTAGATTGGAGCCTGGTGTAGCCATCTGGTTCACCAGTCCTCAGTCAAATCGTCCAATCCATGCTAGCATGGAAAGCGGACGTTAAACGATGATGATGATGATTCTTCAGGATCAAGTTGTCCCCAGAAATTTGAAATCTCAAGTGAAATCCTGTTTAAGCCATTGTATCATTGCAGCCTGATTTACAACATTGAATTTTTATTGAGACTACTACAGTTCTTGTAACATAATATCTGCTTTTCCTGCTGTCAGGGGTTAGGATGTTCAGCAAGATCCAACAAGCCAGAGGATTGTGTTGGGCTCCAATATTTGCTTTGGTGCAGTTTCTATGGCTCAATACCCTTCCTAACACCAGCTACTTTACAGAGTATACTGGGTGCTTATTTCATGGCACCAGCACAAGTGAAGTTACCAAGTAACTTTCAAAACAACCCCCAACCCCCATAAAAAAAACCCTCAACTGAATGGGGATGCAGTCTTGAGGGAGGTGGCTTTATGCCAGGTGTTGAAAGACTAATGATTAAGGGACAAGAACAGGTATCTTGCTATAGAGGAGATACATGGTTATTCCTGCTGACAAGGTAGAAAAAATGGAGATGAGGTGCCAGGACATGACCCTCAATGTACAAGAAAATAGACAGAGTAGGGACAGAGAATTGCGGATAGCTGAGTAGGTAGGTTTGTGGAAGTTGAAGAGTGGAGATGGTTAGAGATGGGAATTTTGTGGGTGAGACGTTTGGTCAGTAGTGGATCTGTTTGGTGGGTACTTGTATAACTATACTGCTTTTGATTCCAATGTGCCTGAAAGTACCCTAGATTCTCAGACAAATTCCCTTGAATAAAGTGACCTAAGTTATAATGTATCAAAACTTTGTTTATATTCTTGTTAATAACGGTTTCAAATTTTGGCACAAGGCCAGCAATTTCTGGGGAGGGAGTTAGTTGAGGACATCAACCCCAGTGATTTTATTGACCCTGAAGGATGGAAGGCAGAATCAACCTCAGTGAAATTTGAACTCAGAATGTAAAGATGACTGAAATGCTAAGCAATTCTGTCAGCTTGATGCTTTATATTCCTTACATTCCTCTTAATGGCTTTTATTTTCATAAATCCTTCATTATTTTCAAAATATTGAAAAAAGGCAATATATAATAGTTCTATATTTGAGAGATGAGGAATTATTTACGTTATTTACATTTGACAGATATTTGTCCTCATCTTGTTTATTAACACATTACAGCTGATATACTCTCCACCCTTCATCAGTGTCTTGGGGAAATTTCAAACCTGGGTTCTCATTCCTAAGGTATGTTTCGATGTTATTATTCAGGTCACTGCCTGGAATCAAACTTGGTATCTTGGGGTTAGTAGCCCGCACTCTTAACCACTACGCCATCTGCCCGTGGGCACTTACGGAGTGAATTTTAGGGCTTATGAATCTGATATTCTATCCTTCCTTAATACCGGTTCCCATATGCCTGTGGGCATATGGCATAGTGGTTAAAAGCACAGGCTACTAACCCCAAGATTCCGAGTTTGATTCCAGGTAGTAAACTGAATAATAATAATAATAATATCGAAAAATACCTTAGGAATGAGAACTCAGGTTTGAAATTTCCCCCAGGACACCTGATGAAGGCTGGAGAGTATATCAGCCGAAAGGCAATATTTTTCAAGATAAATATGGTCACAAAAAGGTTATTTCAAAGATGTATGAGAGAGAGAGAGAGAGAGAGAGAGAAAGAGATTGTTGGATCTGCCTGAATTGAACTTAAGAACCAACACATTTGTACATTTCCTAATTTAGAATATTGATTTATTTTATTTCTTTGAGAATTCCTCTATAAATAAGTTTATAATCTCTTAAAATTTGAAGACTGTGTTGCAGATGATGCATGGTTCAAGTCTCTAGCTGCCTTTTCTTTTTTATCCATTCAAGTTTGTTTTTTTAATATTTAGCCCAATACATTATTATAAGCTATAAATAACAGCTGAATTTCCTTTTAGATACGTTATTAATATAAAAAAAACTTATTTAAAAAACCCTATTAATAGAAAACATAATTTGATGTTTCTATTTATGCATTCTCTCTATATTTTCAACTGAGGGGCTTATATATATATACACACACACACACACACACACATACAAACTAAGAGGCTTTGTCTCTTGGGTACCACCCATGGTGTCTAGAAATTCCCTAGGACTGTTAGATTTACAACTTCCAATCCATTATAGGTTTGGAATATCGACAAAATGAAAATAATCTTTCTTAAAATAATAATAATAATAAATAATAATAATAATAATGCTAAGATAAAAACTAATGCTATCACAGACTGATATCTCCTGGCATTGGCACCTGCCATTGAAAAGAAACAGTTGAGAACTCAATTCTAAAAAGCTATCATTCATGTTAACCTGTCAGCTTCGGTTTAAATCTTGTGTGCCGTTTGTGGCCTCACCCTTCACAAGTAATCTCTTGCTGCTGGCTGCATCTAACTTTAAACATTATTTCTGTTGATGTTAATAAGTGACTTTTTATGTAGCTTCATTTCAAAGCTCTATTCATTTAGGGGGTTGTAGTAAAGGGGTGTCATACAGAGATGTTTTGTGTAGTAGTACTTGTAATAGTAGTAGCACAATCGAGTATTTTGGTTTGTAACAAATATGCAACCATTAAAGAATGAATTATGTCTAAGAATGCTGCTGCTTTCTTGACGAACCACTCCGTGAAGTTCTTAGCACTCATTTAGCTCCTTCCCTTGTCTATCTTTATTTTTTTTGGTTTAATATTCATTTTTACAGGGGCTGGGTGTTTTATTTTTTCACCATCTGAACATAGTTGATGCCAGTACCCCCTGACTGGCTCCCATGCTGGTGACGCATAAAAAGCACTATCTGAATGTGATTGATGCCAGGGCCACCTGACTGGCTCCCATGCTGAATGGTTGGCATTAGGAAGGGCATCCAGCTGTAGAAACATTGCTAGATCAGATTGGAACTTGGTGCAGCCACTGGCTTTCCAGACTTCAGTCAGACTGTCCAACCCATGCCAGCATGGAAAATGGGACGTTAAATGATGATGTAAAGAAATCATGTTTGCTTCCCCAGTCGTTGTGATTTTGAGTTCAGTCCCACTGCATGCCACCTTGGGCAAGTGTCTTCCACTATAACCCAAACCGACCACTGCTTTGTAAATGAATTTGGTAGAGGGAAATTTGTGTGAATGCCTGTTGTGTGTGTGCGTGCTCGTGTTTGTGTCTCATTGTTTGACAACCAGTGTCGGTTTGTTTACATCTTCATAACCTAGTGGTTTGGCTAATAGGAACTGATGGAATAAGAACTGGGATGGGGTTGATTTGATTAAGCCCTTCAAAACAGTGTCCTGGCATGACCAAGGCCCAGTTATTGAAATTAGTAAAAAAGAAAAAAAAAGTATTAAGGGGTTTTATATTTCTATGGATAGCAATCTCACCTTGGAAGACACTTGTCAGCCACTCCCCCCCCTC
>NC_068983.1:44311471-44314770 GCF_001194135.2 Octopus bimaculoides | reverse complement strand
TTTTTTTTTTTTTTTTTTTTTTTCCCCCCCCCAAGTTTTTGTGTTTCTGAAGGGCTAATATGTGTCTTCTATGCTATTGTTGTTTTAGTTTCCAACTCAGTCTTCAGTCAAATCAAACAAGTATCCCTCTAGAATTTCTGTTGCTAGTTTTATCAAAATTGGGGCCAGGTTTTGTGATAGCTGAATAGATCTTGATCAGTGGTTCTCAACCAGGATCCTTATGACCCTTGTAGGGTCCATGTAAGATCTTGTTGGGTCCATAGGTGAAAAGTGGTTGAGTACCTCAGCAAAACACCATTTGTAGATCTTCAGTTTTCCTACACACTCCTTGTTTCTAAAGGTAAGGCCATACCTGAAATGTCAGGAATTGAATCTTCTTCACACTGCAAAGGTTATCATGTTTTACAAATCTTAGATGAAGGATTGTGATAGTATCTTGTTACTGGTGCTACGGTACAGCATTATTTCTGCCTTACCTGTCTAGCAGAACAAGGAAAGGCTAAGAGAGGAAGGGAACTAATTACCAAAATTGTGAATCCAATAAAGTAGCATGGAAATTTTGTAGTCCTCTTTACATTGCCTTATGGAACCAGACTCTTGTGCGATTCTGATTATGGTGGGAGTTCATCACTGGTGACTATGGAGATTAAACTACTATGGGATTTTCTTTGGAGGTATATGGTGGAATGTGGTTTTTCACTGTTGGTTTTCAAGGAAGGTACTAACCCCTTTCTCAGTATATTTCTGTTGAAAATACACACACGCAACCACATGCACACATGCAACCGCACGCACATGCATTGTCATAGACAAATTGTATATGTAGACAAATTCACCTAGAACCCTGTGGTGGTCCCGCATAGAATGGGTTAAGGTAAGAATAGTGGGTGATATTGTATTTCAAACCATTAGAGATTGCTTATACTTCTACAAATACAAAAAAAAACATTTGAACTTTTTTTTTTGTACTATTCCTAATATTTAATTCTAAAAATATAATGGGATTTTTGAAACATCAATTGACTGAGAGCTCACCCAAATAGTAACAGGAATGAAAGGAGTCTATTTTCAGAAAATGGTTGAGAACCACTAATCTAAAGCTCATTTGTATTAATTTTACTTCCAGTATTTAGTACTATAGTTGAAAAATATTTAAACGATTGAATAATTCAGCATTTTATGCTAACGAATAAATCATAACAAAATGGGAATTCTTTAGTGTAAAAAAAAGAAAGTAGAGGTAGTCGGTTATCATAGCAACATAGTTTTGTTTTTTTGTAAACATCAGGTTTACTGTATCATTCTTGAACCATTCTGTAAACTAACAGAATCCTTTCTAATTGCTACAGAACCTTTCTAATTGCTACAGCTGTGTACCTGCTCCCTACATGAACATCTACAGGAAATTTAGTCAGGAAGATATCATTTCACCTTCACGAGAAAATACATTCAAAATAGCATCAACGTGTATCCTTCTCTATGTACATACCTTGTTCTTTTAGTATCATATACTCTGCTATACAACAAAGTTATGGGGCTGGATGGGGTTAGGTTTTCTGCAACTTAAAGCTCCTCTCCTCCCACACACTCCCATAGTTGTCTGATTCAAAGTTGAGAGACAAATATTTGTTGTGTGAGATCTTCATTTTTCAACCAGCTGTTTTACTAGTTGGCAGCAGATATTGGCTGATTAAAGGTTCGGGTCAATTGAGATTTGGCAGCCAGGGAAGCTAAGCAGTTTCTTCTTGGGAATGTTGATGTGCTTGAATTTTGGGGGGGACACTGTAAACTTTTACATTTTCTTTTTCTTGCTTTTTTAAGTATTTAAAAAAAAAAATTTATTACAACCGTATCTACATAGCTTCTCTTAGCTTGGCGAAGAGACTGTAAACTAAAAGGAAAATTTGCAGAAACTACAGGCTTTTTTTTAACTGATTCAGGGACAAGGTTATATAGATATATTATTTCACTAGTTTCACTCATTAGACCTCCAGCAGAGTTTTAATCAAACAAATCAACCATCAGTACTCTTTTTTTTTTTATTGATCTGGTACTTGTTTTATCAGTCTGTTACCAAACTAATGAATCATTGGAATATGAACAAACCAACACCGGTTGGAACACACACACACACACATACACAATGGGTTTCTACCCTATCCGTCTACCAAATTCACCCACAAAGTATTGGTTAGCCTTGGAGACACTTACCCAAGGTGATTGCTTAAGGAATTGAACCTGAAACCATGTGGTTACAAAGTAAGCTTCTTAGCCCCATAACCACGCTTGCCTCTATGAATATATTCTTTGAAACATTATTCATCTCTTTGAGAAAGGCTTGAATTCCAGACAAACTTGGTGGCTGCCCATCCCTCATCCATATCGAGTTAAACCAATATATACTTTTGTTTAAATTCCAGATTGAAGTCATTTTAATCCACCTATGTTGCTTAATGTCTTTGAATAATGTAGAAACAATACTACCTCATATGTGAATTATTCCTTAAGGTATGTCACATCTTGGAGCAAGATAAAATCATGATGTAACATTCCCCAAGAACCTCTGGGTTCATGTTTTAAAATTCTATTTTTGATAATTTAGCTTCATTTCTGTCATTCATATTTCTCTAAATCAGTGTATGTGTAAGTGCATGTACAGCTTCATGACATAGTAGTCAGCTTTGTGTAAGGTTTAGGAAGTGGTCTCAGGGAGTAGCGTCCCTACCTTCTTGAGCTAGTTTTCCACCACATTTCTTAAAGTTCATGGTAGAGGCCTTGGCCTCGGGACTACTCAAGTCTAGAAACTGAGGTCGGGGGTAAGCAAGGGCATGCCTCCCATAGAAAATCCAGCTCCAAAAAAAGCCTCATGATAGCAAAGGAGAATAGGCACCAACCAGCCCACTAAAAGGTTGGGGTGGGCTGCACCTGCCTACCTCAGTTGCTATGGCATTGAGGTAGATTTGGCCACCCCCATTAAAAGGGGACAAAACCGAGATTTAAAACACTTGATGATAATTTAATATCCATTGTCCATACTGGCATGGGTGGATGATCTGACCAAAGCTGGTAAGCTGAGGGGCTCCACCAGACTCCAGTCTAATTTGACATTGTTTCTACATTTGGATGCCCTCCAGCTGCATGACATCAGTATCTGTCACAATTACAAGTTCATAATAATATATATTCCGGGTTCAGTCCTACTGTATGGCACCTTGGACAAGTTTCTTCTGCTATATCCTCAGGCCAACCAAAGCCTTGTGAGTGGATTTGGTAGACGGAAACTGAAAAAAAGCTCGTGT
>NC_068983.1:44307116-44311461 GCF_001194135.2 Octopus bimaculoides | reverse complement strand
TATATATATATATATATATATATATATATATATATATATTTGTGTCTCTCTGTCTTCCCACCATCACTTGACAACCAATGTTGGTGTGTTTATGCCCCCCTGTAATTAGCAGTTTGGCAAAATAGACTGATAGAATAAGTACTTGGCTTATAAAGCATAAGTCCTGGGGTCAATTTGTTCGACTAAAAGGCGATGCTGCAGCATGGCCGCAGTCAAATGACTGAAACAAGTAAAAGAATAAAAGAAAATATATATATAAACAAATAGGAAATTGTGGGAGTCTGTTTTGTGTATATATACTTGAATGTGTGTCTTTGTCTGCATTTTGTCCCCTTCCTCACTACTTGATGACTGGTGTTGGTTGTTTATATCCCCATGACATAGTGGTTTGGCAGAAAGAGACCAATAGAATAAGTACTGGATTTAAAAAGAAAAATAGGTTCTGGGTTGAATTATTTGGCCAAAAACCCTTCAAGGGTCACCATCCAATGACTGAAACAAGAGGATAAACAAATCATTTGAGACACTACTACTACTACTATTACTATTATTATTATTACTAGTAGTAGTAGGGGGCAGCTACATCAGTTTTCTGCATGCACTCTTATTTAAGGGCCACGTGGTGAGTGTGTGTGTCTGTTGTCACAGATGGTCATTTAATCCTTATTGTTTATCTTAATTTTGGTACCAATTATTGATATCTATGTTCATTTTGTGTGTGAACAATTGTTTTCCATGAAAGCAAAAGCCAGCCATGGCTGTCATTCTGAAACAGGTATAACTTGTTAATATGTGCCAGGTTTTAGCTAATTGTTTTAGCTGTGTCATTACTACATACGCAATTAAATCATCTTCAGACAAGTTGCAGTAAAAAGGGGAAAAGAAAACTCTACAGCATGCCATGTGGTTTTTCCAGTTCCTGAAGTTCTTTGAACACCTGTCATTTTGTATGGATGGAACATTATTCTTAGACAATCCTGAAGCAGAAGAATGTTTATAGGTTGAATGGTTAGGAGACCACTACTGTCTCACAACTTGGACATCTTCTGGAGTTTGAACACTCCAAAGACTTCCAGGTAGCTTTCTTTTTATTGCGGAACATGTAGCCCTGTTCCATAGCAATATGGATTTTCAGTTTGGAAGACCGTCATTTTGATTTAACACTCTGCAGTCATAAATTCACCATTTGGTATTCTTCATAAATGTTGCAAAAGTAAATACAATTTGTTCTGGTGTAAACCATAACGGTAGCTAAAAAATTAAAAAATAAATAATAAAAAGGTGGCTGTGTGGTAAGAAGTTTGCTTCCCAACTGCATGGTTCTGGGTTCGGTCCCACTGCCTAGCACCTTGGACAAGTGCCTTCTTCTATAGCCCCAGGCTGACCAAAGTCTTGTGAGTGGATTTAGACAGAAACTGAAAGAAGCCCATTGTGTGTGTAGATATGTATAGGTTGTTTGAAGTGATGTACATGTGTGTCTTTGTGTCTGTGTTGTTTTCCCACCATCATTTGACAATTGGTGTTGGTCTGTTTATGTCCCTTAAGAAAGAAGTGACTGAAAGAATAAAATTAAATACCAGGGTCGATTTGTTCAACTAAAATTATTTAAGGCAGTACCCCCAGGATAGCTGCAGTCTAATGCCTGAAACAAGTAAAAGATAGAGATACTTGAAGACACCTTTACCATCTGCACTAACTTCGCTAGTGCCACAACAATGATTAAGTAAAATATGGGAAGGTTTTCTATCTCACCCTGAAGATGATTTCGGTATTTCTGTAGTTGTGAGAAGACATAAACACCTCTTTGGTCCTACCATCTTTGATTCAGCAAGGCATCAAGGAGATGACGAGAAGAAAGGGCTGTACCAGTAACCAGCTGCTACTCATTTTCACTAAACTGGAGTGTGAAATGAAGACGGTTGATTTTAATAAAATGTGCCAATCAACCCAAAAATCAAACCTGCAACTTTATGCTTGAGAGCACTACCCACTAACCACTCGGCCATATGCCTTCACTTTTAGCCATATAGGTAAAGGCATATACTAAAACAAAGTAATTAATTCATATATTAACAAGATCAGTTCATAGGGTTGGTTTGACATGAACACATTGTATTGTTCTGTCTGTCTGTTTGTTTTTAATTAGTTGTTGTTTAGCTCTTTTCTCCAGACCTCCATTCTGGCGACTATCTATTTCTATTTTCCCTCTCTTATTTTTTATTATCATGGTCACATTTCAAGAATAGCTTTCCTTGTGTTCCATTAATCTTAACTGACCATAAACACTACAATCTTGATATAATTACCTTCATTACAGACAGGACACGTACACACACGCACACACACTCTCTCACTTTCTCTCTCACTTTCTCTCTCTCTCTCTCTCTTTCTTTCTCTCTCTCTCTTTCTTTCTCTCTCTCTTTCTCTCTCTTTCTCTCTCTTTCTCTCTATTTCTCTATCTTTCTCTCTCTCTCTCTCTCTCTCTCCCTTTCACTCTAAGATATTTATCTACACTTTAAATATTCCTTCGTGGCCATGGTGTGTGTTGGTTTAATAAATGGTTCTTTATTACATAAACTACAGTGTGTGAAACTGAGAACCGAAACTCTGGTTTTATAGTTCACTGGTTTCCAAAGTGAACAATGCTACTAGTTGTTGGGAATTGTTTAAGGAGGCATGCAATTAAAAGCAAACAAGATACTGGCAAAAAACAATATCATTTGAAAATAGTTGTTAATCATCATCCTCCTCCTCTGTTAATGTCCATTTTCCATGCTGGTATGGGTTGGGCAGTTTAACCAGAACTGGCAAGCTGGAGAGCTGCACTAGGTTCTAGTCTGATCTGGTTTGGTTTCAACAGCTGGGTGCCCTTCCTAATGCCAACTACTTTACAGTGTGTGACTAGGTAACCATAGACTTTTTATTAGAATCGGCTGACAGAAACTGAAAGAAGTCTGTCTATTTCTGTGTCTTGATATAGTGTGATAATTGTAAATGAGTATCACTGTCATACAAGCAGTGACCTTCATTTACAATCTTCTGTGACATGTCTGTTCAAAGGGAAATATTACTTTGGAAACAACTGAGGCTTGATGACAAGAAGTGTATCCAGCTGTAAAAATATCTGCCTCCAGGAATTCCATCTAACCCATACAAGCATGGAAAAGTGGATGTTAAAACAATGATGGTATCTGTAAATATTTTCAAAGCCTCTGTGGAATTCACCAGAAGAACTGAAAGTTAGTCACTTTGTATTTCACAGCGTTTAAACACAGAAGGAATAAATATTCTGCCTCTTTACATTAGTAGGATGTCATCCTATCACCGGAAACACAGCTTCAGGACTTAGTTCTTATTCCCAAGTCATGTAAAATGAATCTTGAAGAATTCTGTAACATTGTCTTCCTCAAATGGTGCACTTGGTTAGTCTGCATTTTTTATGTTGTACACACTTGAATGTAATGCATCGTATGGTGAGCAAGTTTGGATGAATATACACTTGTCGCCATGGGTAATATCAGGAAATAGGACATTAATTATAATTTAAATTTCTTGTTAATTATACAAAATGACGAAATGGATACTTGGTGACCTTGTTGCTGTTGGTGCCATGTAAAGAGGGCTCGTGTGACATAAAAAGCACTAGTGCTACGTAAAGAGCACTCAATACACTGTGCAAAGTGGATGGTCCTTAGGAAGGGAACCCATCTATAGAAACCATGTCAAAACAGACTATTGAACCCAGTGTGGCTCCTGGCTTTGCTAGCTCCTGTCGAACTGTCCAGCATGTGCCAGTATGGAAAGCAGACGTTCAATGATGGTGACAATGAATTCTATTTTTCAAAGGAAAAATATTTAACTTAAAATAAAATTAAATGAAAACAAATTTCTCGTTTGTATAATTCCTGCCATAACTACTCCATCTCCTAAGATTTTCTCTCGCTCTGTGTGTGACTGACCTTCACTCATTGCCTGCCACCAAGCCTAGTATGTGCACTCATTGTGCCCATCTTATAACTCTCTTTCTCTCTCTCTCTCTCTCTCTCATTTATTCTTTCTCTCATTTACTTTCTCCTCCTCTATATGTAAAGTGTGTTTGGAGAAACCAGCCAACGTATCAGCCATTATTATTATTATTATTATTATTATTATTATATAGACATAATATATGTACATATATAATTAGTTGTTTGTACTAGTTCTGCAAACACAGCTGTTTACCACAATACATTGTTTTATTTGAAATAAGCTTACTTAAATCTCTCTCTCTCTCTCTCCCACCTCTCATTTTGTATTGCTCTCTTTCCAACATTCCCTCTGTATTTTCTGATCTTTTCTTCTTCTC
>NC_068983.1:44305817-44306849 GCF_001194135.2 Octopus bimaculoides | reverse complement strand
CATCGTTTAACGTCCGCTTTCCATGCTAGCATGGGTTGAACGATTTGACTGAGGACTGGTGAAACCGGATGGCAACACCAGGCTCCAATCTAATTTGGCAGAGTTTCTACAGCTGGATGCCCTTCCTAACGCCAACCACTCAGAGTGTAGTGGGTGCTTTGACGTGTCACCCGCACGAAAACGGCCACGCTCGAAATGGTGTCTTTTATGTGCCACCCGCACAAGCCAGTCCAGGGGCACTGGCAACGATCTCGCTCGAAAATCCTACGGGAGCCAGTCAGGCGGTACTGGCAACGGCCACGCTCATATAAACACATTATCAGAGAAAGGTCCTCTTGTACTTCTATCATCTAACTTCCTCTAACAGTACATACCTGTACAAGTTTAAAAAAACAATACACACAGAAACCTACTTTATATTCTCTCTCTTTCTCTCTCTCTCACACACAGATACTTACACATTTTGTATTTTTATTTTAGAAATGGTTTCCTTATATTGTGACTTTTACTTCAAAGCACTACAAGAATTTCAAAAAAACGGTCATGTATGTTCTCCATCTGCTCCATTTACAAGGAAAAAAATATGTCAATTTGATAAGATAATTTTAATATGCTCAAAACCCCTCCTCTCATACCATTTATTCCTGTCTACATAGAATGAATTACTTATGGAAAGCCTACTTTTAAGAATCTGTTGATTATTGGTTAGGGAATTTTGCTACCTCGCTGCTGTTTACTGTAATGACAAATTCTTGCTTTTTTAAATTTTTTTTTTACAAATTTAGATTAATAAATTCCTTTTGCTAAATGGTGACTTATTACTCCACCCTATGAAATGGGAACTGGTGTTGCTGTGATTTCTACTCTAAACTTGGGGTGAATTAAAAAATTCCCAAAGGGAGTAAAAGAAAACAAAAAAAGAGAAAATAGCAAATGAAAAAGGCATCATGGTGGTGGGGGATATCTCCACCCTTACAAAAAATAGCTTCTATTTAAAAACTGCAATAAGATTTGATGAAATAAGTTAATGAG
>NC_068983.1:44300223-44305240 GCF_001194135.2 Octopus bimaculoides | reverse complement strand
ACACACACACATATCGAGAACAACCTGATGTTTGAATTTTGCAACCTGTTGTCAGGTTTATAGGTTACTAGAATGGAACCACAACTTAATATCTTAAACAAATAAGGCAAAAAAAAATTTTTTTAATTGGTACACCATTGGTTACGATGATGAGGATTCCAGTTTATCCAATCAACACACCAGCCTGCTCATGCAATTATAGGCTGAGCACTCCACAGGTACACATTGCCTTTTTGTATTCCTCGCAAATTCAGCATGAATGTGACAAGGCTGGCCCTTTGGAATACAGGTACAACTCATTTTTGCCAGCTGAGTGGACTGGAGCAACGTGGAATAAAGTGTCTTGCTGAAGAACACAAGACACTGCCAGGAATCACTCAGAACCTAAAGACCAAGCTGAATACCCTAACCACTAAACCATGCACCATAGTCAAATACAGGTGTATCAAATACCATACAATAAATTCTTGATTTATTTTATCTCTTCATCTGGAGGATGTATCTTAACTATCAAATGACAATCGATAAAAGGTAATTTCCATAATCAAGATTTATCCAGGTGGAACTGGTTTTAATTGCCATTTGTATTGTATGACATTTGATACACCTGTATTTGTCTGTTGTTCAAATGCATGCCACTGGTCACTTTGAGTTACGTAACTCCTTTTTATTTAACCCTTTCGCATTTAAACTGGCCATATCTGGCTCAAATATTTGGCCTGTTTTATGTTCAGACTGGCCTGATCTGGTAACTCACACCTTCCCTACAATGTCATTCTAATAACAATTACATCGTCGAAATATCAAAACTATGAGATAATACAGGATTAATTCAAAACAATGTGTTTAAATAAGCATTACACTTGAAAAAAAAAAATCTGAATGCTACAGGGTTAAATTATGTTAATGTCTTAAGTTTATTTGGTTATAAGAGACTGGAAATTAGTAAATATCACACACCATAAATATTAATAGACTCAAATGAAAACAAAGAGGTACAGGTTCAACATAAAAAAACGTGTCCGTGCTTTTTATTTACTCCTGCTTCTCTCCTTTTTCCAAAATATGTGTACATTACTGTTTTAACACTTACCTTGAGCTATAACTTTATTTGATATGACAAGGAAATAATCTTTATCACTGTTATGGCTGTTGATTTAGTATTTTATAGACTTTCTAACTCACCACTCCTCTCTCTCTCTCTCTTTCATTCTACGCAAGCTTATATTTCTTTACATTGCCGAGATTTTTATTTATTAAATTGCCAGTATCTAATAAATAAAGTGTCTTTCTCTTTGTTTATTTTTTCTAAAGTCTGAAATTCATTCTCAAAATGTTATTGAGATCACACTCAATTTCTTTTGTGACTTATCATCATAGACACAGCTGTGGCTGTGTGGTAGGAAGCTTGCTTCCCAACCACATAGTTCTGGTTTCAGTCCCATTGAGTGGTACCTTGAGCAAGTGTCTTCTATAGCCTCAGGCTGACCAAAGCCTTGCGAGTGGATTTGGCAGACAGAAACTGAAAGAAGCCCATTGTGTGTGTGTGTGTTTCTCCCCCACCTCTGCTTGACAACTGGTGTAGATGTGTTTATGTATATGTAACTTAGTTTGGCAAAAGAGATAGGATAAGTATCAGGCTTAATGAAAAATAAATACTGGCATTAATTCATTTGACTAAAATCCTTCAAGGTAGTGCCCCGCATGGCTATTGTTTTAATGCCTGCTTTTCTGTGCTTGCATGGGTTAGATGAAATTCATTGAGGCCGGTTTCCTCTAGTTGGATACCCTTCCTCTTGCCAACCCTCATGCTTTGCAAGTAAGGTAATATTTCCCTTTGACCAGATATGTTTTTATGGAAGGTTAACAAATGGATACTGCAGATATTGTGACAATGCTCGTTTACATCTCTCATTTGATGTAAAGATGAGGAGACAACAGCATGCATGTACACACTGTAAATTGGTTGGCATTAGGAAGAGCATCCAGTCATAGAAACCATGCCAAAACAGACCTTGGAGGTCAGTGTAATCCTCTAGCTCATTGGATCCTGTGAAACCATCCAACCCATGCATGGTGGAAGATGGATATTAAACAATAATGGTGTGATATATACACACATATATGTGTTTGTGTGTGTTTCTGTGTGTCTTCTTGTCTTGACACAGTATGATAATTGTAAATAAGTGTTACTGTCATATAAGCAGTGTCCATTCATTTAGAATATTCTGTGAAAACCTGATTAGCCATGAATAAATATTACTTTCCTTCGAGACAGTTGATGGTCCAAGACAGGAAAGGGCATCTCCTCACTAAAAATGTGCCTCAACAAATTCTGTCTGACTCATGCAAGTATAGAAAAGCAAATATGAATGCGATGATGATGATGATGATCAACTGAGACTTCAAAGTCACTGTCTTCTTGTAAAAACATATTAAATATGGACTCTACTAAAAAGTATTTGTTCTTTGGTTTGATAAATTGATTTTAGTATAATTTGACGTAAAGGAATGCCATATTGTTGTGTATCTATCTCTTATATAACATTTGTAAACAAACCCGAAAGGCTTTGCAAGTTACGGAGAGAACGCTACTATGGAAGACTCGTATAATAATAATCATTAGCTATTATACTATGTGTCTTCCATAGTAGCTTTCTCTCCATAACTTGCAAAGCCTTTCGGGTTTGTTTATAGATATTATATGTAGTATTAGACAGTTTAAGTATATATTAAATTTGACTGAAATTGATAGGTGAGCATTTGGCCAATTAGATGCACAAGGAGCCATGTTAGTATTGATATGTGGGTTCGATTCTGCTTGCAGTTACCTCATCATCTTCTGGTCATTTGTATTTAAAAATTGTTGCTTCAAATCAGAGATTAAATATTATTACACAGTTATATATATATATATATATATAATGTGTGTGTGTGTGTGGATAGAGAGATATGCCTGTATTTATTTACTCAGTCTTCCTTTCATGTTTGTTCAGTCCATGTCTGTATACCATTTCAATCTAACTGTAAACCAGACTACCAATGTTGTTTCACAGTTAAATGGTTAACTATAAGAAGAGCGTTGTTCACTTGTTAACATCTCTCCTCTGACTATTCATTCAAAACATTTACAATTTGTAAAATCATCTCCTACTCATGTTAGTCACATAATGCATTTTGTTATAACAGAGATAGTCTGTATGGGGTGGGTGGGTAGATTCTTATTGCTGTTGGTGGTGCATCATTTGGCAGTCTAGTGACACAGAACTACTATTACTACAACCACTACTACTATCACCACCACAATACTACCGCTGCTGCTACCACCACTACTACCACTACTACTACTACACTGTTAATATTTCTTTGCCAAGCAGCAAGCTGGCAGAATTATTAGCACACTGGGCAAAATGCTTATCGACATTTCGTCCATCTTTATGTCCTGAGTTTAAGTCCTGCTAAGGTTGACTTTGCCCTTCCTCCATTTGGGGTCAATGAAATAAGTACCAGCTGAGCAAGGGTGGTTGTAATTGATCCACACACCCCCACGCACACACACATGCAGACGACATTGCTGGCCTTATTCCAAAATTTGAAACTAATATATCATTTGCCTGTTTGTTTGTTTCATCTAATTCTCGGGATAAAGTCTCAAATCTCTTGAATCTAAAGTCTATTAACTCAACATTCTACCCTTGCAACTATCTACTTCAATGAGCTAAGATGCAACACATAAGTCCAACCCTCTCATTACTGCTTGCCACCAATTTGTCAAGGAATCTTGTCTTGTGAGCGACTTGGTGATCTCATTAGAGCTACGACGATGGAAAGAAGAAAAACACTGAGTACATTTTGTAAAGTGGTTGATGTTAGGAAGGAAAACCAGCTGTACAAACCATGCCAAAGCTAACATTTGTGTTCAACACAGTCCTCCAGGTCGTCCAATCCTGCCAACCCACACCAGCACAAAAAAAAAAGAAAGAAAAAGGCCAGTAAATGATTATTATTTAGTGTTATGTTATCTTTTATATTTGACCCCGGTACTTTTTTTTTATGCCAGGTACTTATTCTATTGGTCTCTTTTACTGAACTGCTAAGTTACGGTGATGTAACCACCAGTTGTCAAATGGTGGTGGAGTGACACACACATGGGCTTCATCCAGTTTCTATCTACCAAATCCTGACACAAGGGTTTGGTCAGCATGGGGCTATGAGAAGACACTTGCCCAAGGTGCCACCCATTCAGACTGAACCCCGAACCATGTGGTTGGTAAGGAAGCTTCTTACCACACAGCCACCCCTATGCCAATATTCTTTGTTTTCATGAAGCTCTAAGGCTTATGTTCATTGTCTTCTTGTTTGGTTGACATTCACCGCCCCACTCACCAACCCTCCCTATCCCTGCATCTTAACATGGCTGGATGAATATCAGATAGTGATGATACAATCTCTCCATAGTTACCATACTGGCTAAAGTCATGTATTAGTCATTGTAGCTATATCTCTGACCTATATATTCATAAATAAAAAAATAAAAAAAATAAAAAAAATAAAAACTAGTGCAAGGTTATCAACATAAACCATTGATATGGTTACATAGTGTGAGAACTTCTACTCTACTGAGTAACATCATTTTCCATATTTAATGAATAGAATAACCACACACCTCGTTCATTCTATGAAAGAGACTCATTAGTATTAATGAATCCCTGTTAGGACTATCAGAGTCCTTTACTAAATGTCAAAGCATGCTGGAAATAAATGTTAAGATAAGGATAATATTTATCTGCATGCTAGGGCACTGATCTGGCAGAACTACTACTACTACACCAGACAAGATGCTTAGTGGCACTTTGTCCGTCTTCATGTTCTGAATTCAGATTCTGCTGAAGTCAACTTTACCTTTCATCCTTTTGTAGTCTATGAAATAAGTACCAGTTAAACACTGGGGGTGATGTAATCGACTTAACCCCTCCCCCGAAATTGCTGGCCTTGTGCCAAAATTTGAAAGCTATAT
>NC_068983.1:44297843-44299733 GCF_001194135.2 Octopus bimaculoides | reverse complement strand
TTTGTCCCTCCACCATTGCTTGACAACCGATGCTGGTGTATTTACGTCCCCTGTAACTTAGAAGTTCAGCAACAGAGACCGATAGAATAAGTACTAGGCTTACAAATAATAAGTCCTGAGGTCGATTCATTTGACTAAAGGCAGTACTCCAGTATGGCCACAGTCAAATGACTAAAACAAGTAAAAGTAAATATGTATATATTAAAATATATATATGTGTGTGTGTGTGTGTGTATGCTTTCATAAATAAGCACAAGCATGGCTGTGTGGTAAGGAGCTTGCTTCCCAAACACTTGGTTTCAGGTTCAGTCCCACTGTGTGGCATCTAGTGCAAGTGTCTTCTCTCATAGCTGCATGCTGACCATGCACCAGCACTTGGGTCACCAAGTAACTTTGCAAGACAAAAATCTTGTCTGAGAAGAAGGAGAATTAGTGAGTGGGGTGGGGTTTTTTTTTTTTTTGTCTTGCAAGTACTTGGTGACCCTGTCAGTGCAGGTGCCACTTAACAGCACCCAGTCCACACTGTAAAGTGGTTGGTGTTCAGAAGGGTATCCAGCAGTATAAACCTTGCCATGTAAACTTTGCTTGTGCCATGTAAAAAGCACTAAGTCCATTCTGTTGAGTGGTTGGTGTTAGAAATGGCATTCAGCTGCAAAATCCTGCCAAAACAATCACTGAAGTCTAGTGCAGGTTTCTGCCTGGCTAGCTCTTGTGAAACCGTCCCACCCATGCCAGCATGGAAGGCAGACGTTAAATGACGATGATGGCAGGTTTCTCTCTGTTTACATCTACTAAATCCACTCACGAGGTTTTGGGCATCTTGGTACTTATGGCCCAAGGTGCCCTGCTGTTAGACTGAACCTAAAACCTCATGGTTGGGAAGCAAGCTTATTAACTACTCAGCCATGCCAGTGCCTTTGAAACAAAGGCAGTGTATTTTACCAGAAATATGGCAGCAAAAGTGTTAATTCCAGAAAATTCTTTCTATCCCATTGTCACACTCCTCACAATTTCAAGGAGCAGCAGACACACTCAGATTCCTCGTTTGTTTTTGTTTCATTTTATTTATTTATTTTTTTTTTGTATTTTGCCATTATTTTCATTGTTACATTAGTTCCACACTGAAACCAGCTTTTAAAAATTGATTCAACTTATTTTTTTGAGGTAATGATATTTATTTAGTTACAAAATAAACAAAAGCTTGTACGTTGAGATAGGATCTTTTGTTTATAGTGCCTCCTTGATATTATCAAGGAGGAGGATAGCTTTTCATCAGATAATCTAGCACAGCAAACAGAGGCTGAGGAGGGAGGGGGCGTGTAAAAAAAATTGTAAAAATACATTCGACTCAAACTAGAAGAAAGGGAGTGCTACCGATTTTTCCAATTTAGGAATTGGTCTTCTTACCTTTTGTGGCATGTCTTTGTGTGAGTGTATACATCTGTGCTGCCAGGGTGTAGCGGGGTGTACAAGAATGGTGTATAATAATGGCCCCAACTATGCTGAAGCAGCAGCTCAACATTTTTGCACCTGCCTTCTATTTTTTTAATGTCTCAATGCTGTGTGTGTGTACGTGTGTGTGTGTGTGTGTGTGTGTGTGTGTGTATGCCTATGTATATATAGTGTGATAAATTGAATATTAATTCAATTTCAAACCAAGTGGCTTAGCATATAAAAATCTGAAAATTCAGAAAAATTATATTACATGTGTATGAGAAGGGATGACCATTAAGTGGACATACTATATGCTAGAAAGAGGTCATCAACGACCCAACAAAATTCCATATTTGTTTCAAACACTGAGTTAATTATTCTTTTACTTGTTTATCATTTGACTGTGGCCATGCTGGAGCCCTGCCTTGAAGGGTTTTTGGTCAAACAAATCAAACC
>NC_068983.1:44295264-44297769 GCF_001194135.2 Octopus bimaculoides | reverse complement strand
ATATATATATATATATATATACATATATATATAAGGTGATCTAAATTAAAACCCAACAAAATTCCATATTTGTTTCAAACACTGAGTTAATTATTCTTTTACTTGTTTATCATTTGACTGTGGCCATGCTGGAGCACTGCCTTGAAGGGTTTTTGGTCAAACAAATCAAACCCAAGACTTATTCTTTATAAGCCTGGTACTTATTCTATTGGTCTCTTTTGTCGAACTGCTATCTCAAGGGGATGTAAACACACCAACACTGGTTGTCAAGCAGTGATAGGCAGATAAACATACACATACGTATGTATGTATGTGCGTTATATATATGTGTGTGTGTGTGTGTGTACACAATGGGCTTCTTTCAGTTTCTGTCTGCCAAATTCACTCACAAGGCTTTGGTTATCCTGAGGCTATAGTAGAAGACACTTGCCCATGGTGTCACACAGTGGGACTGAACCCGGAACCATGTGGTTGGGAAGCAAGCTTCTTACCACACAGCCATACCTGCGTGTCAAAATTTATTTTGCTAAATTCTTCATTATTCAAAATTAATTGAAGCAAAGGCAATGTATTCCAACAGAAATATAGCAATGAAAGGAATAAACATCACCTACTCCCACCCTCTCTTTCTCTATAAACTAACGCTTGGTTGTAATTTACATACTCAATGTTAATGATGTGTCTTGATTTTTTTTTTAAGATGGGGAAAAAATTTGGGAGCAGGAAATGTATCTTATTTATTTATTCTTGTTTGTTTATTTAATTAAATAATTGTTAGCAATGTTAACTAAGAATTAAATTAACACTTATAATTTCTTTCATCAAATCCTTTTTATTTCCTTATTCCATAAATATTTGCTTTGACTGTATATATTATAATTTCAACATACTCTGCAGTAAAATATGTTGTGTAGCGACATGTGTATGTGTATATGCAAAAGTGTACATGTGTGTATATTTATTACCCAGATTGAAAAACAAGTGAAATGTGTATCCCTAACCCAATTGAGTGATAGCCTCAAATATGTGCTGGCTCCGGTCCTACCCATGGCAGCGTGGAAAGTAGATGTAAAATTATGATGGTGTGTGTATCCATTCATTTATCTATCTATCTATTTTTGTATATTCTTTTACTCTTTTACTTGTTTCAGTCATTTGATTGTGGCCATCCTGGAGCACCGCCTTTAGTCAAGCAAATCGACCCCAGGACTTATTCTTTGGATGCCTAGTACTTTTTCTATCGGTCTCTTTTGCTGAACCACTAAGTTACGGGGACGTAAACACACCAACATCGGTTGTCAAGCGATGTTGGGGGGGGGGACACAGACACACACATACATATATATATATATATATACATATATACAACGGGCTTCTTTCAGTTTTCGTCTACCAGATCCACTCACAAGGCTTTGGTCAGCCCGAGGCTATAGTAGAAGACACTTTCCCAAGGTACCACGCAGTGGGAATGAACCCGGAATCATGTGGTTGGTAAGCAAGCTACTTACCACACAGCCAACACGTGTGAAGGCACATGGCTTAGTAGTTAGGGCATTCAGCTCATGATCGTAAGGTCATGAGTTCAATTCCCAGTAATGTGTTGTGTCCTTGAGCAAGACACTTTATTTCATGTTGCCCCAGTCCACTCAGCTGGCAAAAATGAGTAATACCTGGATTTCAAAGGGGCCAGCCTTGTCATATTCTGTGTGATACTGAATCTTTCTCAGAATTACATTGAGTACACGTGTTTGTGGAGTGCTCAGCCATTTGCACGTTAATTTCGTGAGCAAGCTGTTCTGTTGATCATATCAGCAGGGACCCTCATCATAACCAGTGGAGTGCTCCAAACACACAACATACACTGCAGGCATGGTTGGATTTGCGGTTAAGAAACTTGAGCCTCTATGGCAGTGGTTCCCAACCTTTCTGTCCTGCATCCCTAAAAACTTAATGTTCTCACACCTCTTAAAGTAATTATATAAGAATAAAGGTGCCTGGGACAACTGCTCTCTTTGAACCCCCTATAAATCCAGCCCTACTCGTGCCCCCTGGAATGCTGTCTCACATCCCCAAGGGGCACAAGTAACCCTGGTTGGAAAACCCTGCTCTGTGGTATCAAGTTCGGTCCCCACTGTGTGACACTTTGAGCAAATATCTTTTACTATAGCCCCAGGCCAACCAAAGCCATGTGAGTGGATTTGGTAGATGGAAACTGGAAGAAGTCTGTTGTATATGTATGTATATATATGTGTGTGTGTGTGTGTGTGTATGTTTGTGTGTCTATTTGTCCCCCCACCCACCCAGCATCGCTTGACAACCGATGCTGCTGTGTTTACGTCCCTGTAACTTAGCGGTTCGGCAAAAGAGACCGATAGAATAAGTACTAGGCTTACAAAGAATAAGCTCTGGGGTCGATTTGCTCGACTATAAAGGCGGTGCTCCAGCATGGCCGCAGTCAAATGACTGAAACAAGTAAAAGAGTAAAGGGTGCGTATATATATATAT
>NC_068983.1:44290125-44292148 GCF_001194135.2 Octopus bimaculoides | reverse complement strand
TGAGAATTAACTACAAGACACATAAAAAAAGACCCTTTTTTTATAGTTTTTTTTTTTTTTGGTTCTTCAGTGTGTTGTGGAGTTGGGGGTGGTCTCTCATTTTTGATACTTTGTAATAGCTCAACTTTTTCTTGTTTCAGTTGTTGTGCTGTGGCCATGCTGGAGTACTTCCTTGAAGGGTATTAGTTGAATAAATCTACCCCCAAGACTTAATCAAGTCTAGTGCATATTCTGTTGGCCTCTTTTTTTCAAGCCAATGACAGTTCTCAAGTGGTGGTGGAGGACAGACACACGCACACACACACGGCAGGCTTCCACACAGTTACTACCTATGAAATTCATTCACAAGCTGTTGGTTAACCTGGAGTTTTAGTAGATGCTTGTCCAAGGTGCCACATGGCCAGATTGAACCTGGAATCATGTGGTTACTGAGTTTCCTTTAGTGAAAGTGCATGGCTTAGGGGTAAGAATATTTGGCTTGTGATTTGTAAGGTCGTGAGTTCAATTCCTGGCATCACTTTGTGTCCTTGAGCAAGATGCTTTATTTCACATTGCTCCAGCCCACTCAGCTGGCAAAACTTAGTTATACCTGTAATTCAAAGGGGCCAGTCTTACCACATTCTTTTTCACACTAAAGCTCCCTGAGAACTATGTTAAGGATACACGTCTGTGGAGTCCTCAACCACTTGCACTCTACAATTTCATGAGCGACCTGTTCCGTTAATCAAATCAAGTGGAACCCTCATCATCGTAACCATTGGAGTGCCAGTTATCGATTGCAATTGGAAGGTAATTAACCCTTTTGATACCAATCTGATACAGAACTTGATTTTATGATACATAGGCAGGTCAACACATCAAGTTAAAAATTACAATACTTTCATCTTGAGTTTTCAATGTGTGTGTGTGTGTGCGCGTGCCATTTTTCATTATCAGTTCCATACGTGCCTTGTGACAATATCATGATCTGACATTTCTTCAGTTTTTTTTGCCTTTCGGGCAAATGATATCAAAGCAAAATGATAGCAATAAAATAAATACCAGTTGGGGCCATTGTAATTGGCTTAACCCCTGGGCCAAAATTTGAAACCACTATTGTTTATTCAAACACGACCCATCAAGTAAAATCAGTCTTGGCAAATACAGGTGTCACACAAATGGCACTTGTGCTGGTGGCACATAAAAGCACCCATTACACTCTGAGTGGTTGGCATTAGGAAGGGCATCTAGTCATAGAAAAACCATGCCAAATCAGACTGGAGTCTGGTGCAGCCTTCCATCCCTGGTCAAACCGTCCAACCCATGCCAGCATGGACAACAGACGCTAAATGATGAATATGATTTAATATCTAACTTTAACTTTGTTGTACTGATTGAATCTGAAATTGTTTATACTTATTTTATTATTCTCTTCTGACATCAATCAGTTTTGTGTGCGTCATGTTAACATGTGAAGGTAAGCGTTTTTTGTTTTGTCTTTTATCTAGCCACAACATGATATTAACTTTCATTCTTTATTTTCATCACTTGTCAACTTGTGAGATCCAATAGAGACAGTCACAAGGTTGGTGTTGTAAATAGGAACATCTCTTGTGAACTCATTCACAAGTCAACCTACTTTAACCATTTTGATACAATATTTCTGTTGAAGTATCAAGCCCTCAGCTTATCAATCCTGATCAAACCCTCCAGCATGGACAATGGATGTTAAATGATGATAAATAAAAAATTTGTGAGTGGCTGTGTGGTAAGTAGCTTGCTTACCAAGCACATGGTTTCGGGTTCATTCCCACTACGTGGTACCTTGGACAAGTGTCTTCTACTATAGCCTCTGGCCGACCAAAGCCTTGTGAGTGGATTTGGTAGACGGAAACTGAAAGAAGCCCATCGTGTGTGTGTGTGTGTGTGTGTCCCCAACATCACTTGACAACCGATGCTGGTGTGTTTACGTCTCTGTAACTTAGTGGTTCAGTAAAAGAGACCAATAGAATAAGTACTAGGCTTCCAAAGAATAAGTCCTGGG
>NC_068983.1:44287976-44288917 GCF_001194135.2 Octopus bimaculoides | reverse complement strand
CTGTATAATACATATTAGATAAATGTTTTATTTTCAAAATTAATTGCAACAAAAGCAGTATATTTCAAGAGAAATATGGTAACAAAAGGGTTAGAATTACTAAAGCGGACACCAAATAAATTTATTGCATCATGTGATGGGGACAGTTACAAACTGGTTTATTTAAAATGATAGTAGAAAACCTCCTACAAGATTTTAAACACTACATTCACTTGTCTTGATAATCTTATGTAATTGACTCTTTTGGTATGGGGATTAAAATAAATAAATCTATTTCAATATCAGTTAGCTAATTATTCCTTAATTTTATAAATATATATATATATATAGCACTGGTGTTGGTGCCACATTTAAAGTACCTAATGCACTCTATGCACAAACAATGCAGAAGTATGGCTGTGTGGTTAAGAAGCCACTTCTCAACCACATGGTTTCCGGTTCAGTCCCACCTTGGGCAAGTATTTTCTACTTTAAGCCCAGGTTAATCAAAGTCTTGTGAGCAGATTTGGTAGATTAAGTCTGGTGTGTGTGTTCTATCTATAAAAGATAGAACACAGTTTTTTTATTTTTTATTTTGTCCTAACGACTAAACGACCTGATTCAATTAAAAATGATGATGATGATGTTCCTGCAGCCCTGGACCAGGTGTAGAAATATAGGCACAGGTGATTTAAAAAAAATTTTTTTTTTTAAAGGACTAAACAGGCTAAATGCTGCCACTACCACCAGTTAATGGATGCCATACTCTGACCAGCAAAACAATAATAATGTTGGATAGGAAAACAAAGATGCCAAGATGAATACATTACATTTTCTCTATCCTCTTTCTCGGTTTACCTCCTGAACTTGTACTTATTAATTCCAAAAATAAGTGATTCCACCTAATTATTCTGCTTCTCCTTTAAACTCCCACTTCCTTTCCTAATTCACCCCCCCCCCCC
>NC_068983.1:44278426-44287964 GCF_001194135.2 Octopus bimaculoides | reverse complement strand
CTATAGAGTTAGCATCGGCTTTCAAGCTGATGTGCCATCTCTCACTGAAAGAAATAAGTAGAATATCCTTCCCTTTTTCTTGTGTGTGTCGTCGTCTTCCGTTGTGTGCTATTTTTAACCTTGTCCCTTTAACCTTAATAATTGAGAGGAACCAATTTAACCAAAACCATCAGCATTGCTCTGCAGTCAGCTTGTCAGTAAGGGTTTACCCAAATGGCACTTTTTAAAATATTAAAAAAAAAAATAAACTGAAATATTTTCTCCCATCAATGGTTTATGAAGGTCAGACAAATCTCTCTGCTTGTATTTCCCATGCTTGTTGAAATCTTCTCAAATATTGTCCCCAAAATTTGGAGAATGTCCTTCCTGTTACATAGAGCTCTCTTACTTTTGAAGTGCATCTTTCTCGTTTATTTATCTGTTTTATTTATTTAGTTTCCTATTTTTTCATCAACATTTCCACAATTATTTCATTTAGCTTAATGGTTTGGTAAATTTGAGGAAGTACTTTACACAAGATTACAGAAATAAGCAATAAACTACAATCTTGGAATGCTTCTAAGGAAGGAAGAAAATACTCAGTATAAACCTAACATTGATAAATTTTTTTAACTATGTGAATCATTAAGGCCTTTTCTCCAAGCCAAATATGTATTATTGCAACATTTGTTTACACCCAAGTCCTCTTCCTGTCATTAAACCTTTCAATACCAACATGGCTGAAACTGCCTCTGGTTCTGTAGTACAAATGTCTCGTTTTCATAAGTTCTGAACTAAAATCTTCTGCCAAACCTTAGTCCCAATTTATGTTCCTAACACTAGCTTAATGATAACTAAGTTATTTTTCTAAATTCTTTATATTTAAAATTAATTGAAAGAAACACAGAACATCTCAAAAGAAATACAGTAACGAAATGGTTAAACCTTACTCATTTTTCAACCAAGAAATATAATGTAGAAAATATCTTCGTGGTTCGTCAGGATACTTTTATCTTGTTTCAGCCATGCTGGAGCACCACCTTGAAGAATTTTAAGCAAATAAATTGACCCCGGTACTTAGGTCTCTTAACCCTATCTCTTTTGCTCTTTAACAGCTGGTGTTGGTGTGCTTACATCCCTATAACTTAGTAGTTTGGCAAAAGAAACTGATAAAGTACCCAGTTTAAAAAGGAAAAGAAGTGTCCTGGGATCGATTCATGTGATTAAAAATTCAAGGCAGTGCCCCAGCATGGCCAGAGTCTAATGACTGAAATAAGTAAAAGATAAGAGATATCAGAGGGAGATGGAAAAATCATTCCAGCAGCAACTCGCAAGAATGTCAGATACATTTCAGCCCACTTGAGCCTCATCAGTGATGTGTCCTTACAACCAACCACATACATAAATGAGATTTATTACCTCTAATATAGGAAACGGTGAATAAATATATTTAATCTCAATTAATTAGTCACTATCATAGCTGTTAATCTGAAGAGTGTTATGGAATGCTTGTTATGAATATAATTGTTTAATGTTATATAAATAACTGTAAATTCAAGGTTTCTGAAACTTTGTAGTCATCAAGTTTAGTGACTGGAACATGTTGTCATCTCAGCTCTTAACGACACAAAATATAAATAGATTTTTTAATAAACAAGTCTCAGTGATTTTTTTTTGTTTTTTTTTTGTTTTTATGATCTACTTTTGCGCCGGGTTGTAATATTTTATGAATAAGTGTCTGATTAGTATATGTGTGCACAATGATGTAAGCTTCGTCATCCAGCTAATTAATATTGACAATAATGATTAACTTAAATTCAACTAACACATTGTTAACATGAGAGAAGCCGTTTCTTTTGTTTACAAAGATGTGTATTCATTCATTTCATTTATTGGCAGTTTTTTGGTTTATTTTTTTGTTTATTCCTATTTTCTTTTTAAATTCCTGCTACATATTTCAATTGATCTTCCATCTTCATTAAGACTTTTGTCTAATAATCAATAGCCATTTTGATAATTGAAAAGACTCAGACTTCATGTGTCATGTATTTCTTCATGTAAACAACTTTCTAAGCTCATTCTTTTTCTTTCATATTTTGATGTCTTTCTGTAACCATTTCCAAAGACCTGAATCATGAACCATTTTCTAATTAACTATCCCCCCCCCACCATTTTTATCTGCTGACTCTCCTTGAAGATGTATTGGATGAGGTTTTAATTTGGTCCTGGTAGATTGGCGTCAAAAGCATTAATGAAAGACACGTTATAGTTGTTGGTAGAACACGCACATGCACGCACACTACAGCAAATAACATTAGCCCAAAGTGCCAGGCAGTGGAACTGATCCCATGTTTGTGAAGCAAACATCTAAACTGCACAGCCATGCCTACACACACCGATGTTGACAAATTGGCGGCAAAAGTGTTAATGAAAGACATTACTTGATATGATACCAGTATGATTTTTTATCTTGATTTCTGGTCACACGCATACAAGTTTGTGTTTGTACATGCATCTGTTACATATGTAACACATTTACACTGCGTGTGTGTGTGTGTATTGATGCGAATAAGGGTATGGGAAAATTAATATTGTAAATCTCCACAAGGTTTTCTGTTTTATTCATAGATAGTTGTTTGGGTACTCATGCAGAAAACTTTACAAGGTTTCAGGTTTCTAAAGATTTCTCTGTTCCAGTCTTAAAAAAAAAAAAATAATAAAAACTATTGAAATGTGTGTTAGTGATATTCAGTTATACATTTTAACCAATAAATAGTCTAAAGTGACAATCTTAGTTGTTGAATGAGATTAGTGGTAATTCTTCAGAGTAATACTGGAATCAATAGGTTTGCTGTGTTTGTGATCGAGCATGGGCTAAACATCAGTGATGCTGGAACAACATTTCTAATGTGTAAACCTGGATTGAAAGTAAGCCAAATAAAATGGAGACAAAGTAGGATTTGAAGTGCATTGTGTCTTTGGTTGACAGTCTTTGATGACTGCAATAATCATCATCATCCCCATTGTTTTAATGTTTGTTTTTCCATGCTTGCATGAGTCAAATGGAATTCGTTGAAACAGATTTTTTTATGGCCGGATTCATTTCCTGTTGCCAACCCTCACAGGTTTCCAAGTAAGATAACATTTCCTTTTGGCCGGATATGCTTCCATGGATGATTGGTATGAAAGACACTGTATGGTGGTGACACTCATTTGTAACTAACATATGACAACACACATACTTGGGCTTCTTTCAGTTTCTATCTACCAAATCCACCCACTAGGCTTTAGTCATCCCAGGGCTATAGTAGATGACACTTGTCTCAGATGCTGCAGACTAGAACTGAACCCCAAACCACACAGCTATGCTTGCACATATCATCACTTTAAAAATTCATCAAAGCCATTAAAACTCAACGCTTGCCCTCCTGGCAAATATGTTCAAGTATTTTATTAACATCAGAAATTATCCTAATTAATAAAAACAAGTTGGTTTGACTGATTACAATCTTATTTTGTCTGTATTTACAATTTTATATTTTATATATTCATTGGAATGGCTGCATGGTTAAGGGATTCATTTCCTAATCACACAGTTTTGGGTTCAGTCCCACTGTACAGCACCTCGGGCAAGTGTCTTCTATTTATAACTCAGGGCTGACCAAAGCCTTGTGAGTGAGTTTGGTAGATGGAAACTGAAAGAAGCCCACTGTATATGTATGTGTGTATGTTTCCTTGTCTTGACATCATTTGATAGTTGTAAATGAATATCACTGTCATACAAGCTGTGTCATGCATTACCAATGTGCTGTGGAAATGGGGAAATATTATTTTGCTTGGAAACAGTTGAGGGTTGGCTACAGGAAGGACATCCAGCCATAGAAAATCTGCCTGAATGAATTCCATTTGACTCGTTCAACCATGGAAAAGTGAACATTAACTAATGGACTTTTGGATTTTGTTCTTTCCTTGAAGTATTCTTATAAACCAATGTGGTTTACTTCTCATCTCCCAGACCAAATATTTTCTTCTTTCTATTGTATTAAATTTTCAATTGAGAAATACTGAGCAACTAACAATAAATGGTCAAGTACAATTGCTTTACAGAAGATGGCAGTGAAGATGTGTGACTTAATTGTTATAATATTTGGCTTGTGGCCATAAGGTCATGAGTTCAATTCCTGGCGGCATAGTGTGTCTTTGATCAAGAAACATATTTCAAACTAAGGCGGCGAGCTGGCAGAAACGTTAGCACGCCAGGCGAAATACTTTGCGGTATTTTGCCTGCTGTTACGTTCTGAGTTCAAATTCTGCCGAGGTCGACTTTGCTTTTCATCCTTTCGGGGTCGATAAATTAAGTACCAGTTAAGCACTGGGGTCGATGTAATCGACTTAATCCCTTTGTTTGTCCTTGTTTGTCCCCTCTATGTTTAGCCCTTTGTGGGCAATAAAGAAATAAGAAACTTATTTCAAATTGCTCTAGTCCACCCAGCTGGCAGAAATGAGTTGTAATTCAAAGGGCCAGTCTTGTCATATTTTGTGTCACACAGAATCTTCCTGAGAATTACATTAAGGGTGCATGTATCTGTGGAATGTTCCATTGATTGGATCAACTAGAACCCCCATCGCTGTAACCGATGGAGTACCAGTTTTTTTTTTGTTTTTTTGTTTGTTTTTTTCTCTAGGTGATGGCATAATAGAATGCACCCAGAACACTCTGTAAATTGGTTGTTGGTAGAAAGGGCATCAAGCCATAAAAAAATACTGTTGGAAATATCTTGCTATCCAAAATTTTCAGCTGTTTATTTTTCTCTTTTACTGTATCTGCTAGATGTTGGCATAGATTGGTGGGTCTCATGGAATCTCACCACAACCCTCCAAGACAGGCATAAAATGGTGATAATAATTCTTGACATACTTGTTAATAAATCAATATTGTCAAAGATATTGTCAAAGATTTCTTAAAAGATTTCATGAAAGGACATTAAATGATGATTAGTCCAACCCACCCCAGTATGGAACGTGGATATTAAATATTTTAGTGTGTGTGTGTGTGTCTTTTTTTTTTTTTTTTTTTTTTTTTTTTTTATTTTTTCATTTTCTTTGTTATCACTTTCACTGAAAGGTAAACCTTCCAGTTGTTTGTTTACTTGATCCTGTGCTTAACGCAACACCAACACCACCAATAATAATGTAGAGCTAGGATTTGCACACATCTTAGAACATTCGGTATTTTGAATGGGAAAGAGGAAAAAATTACTCAGCTGTTTGATATGTGCTCTCCTGTGCAGTATGAAGCTGCTGTTGTTGTAACAACAATAACATTAATTGTAATATTGGCACAGAGCCAGCCAGCCAGCAAATTTGATGAGAGGATATTTGTTGATAACATTAACCACAGAATTTTATTTTGTTGGACCTGAAAGGATGAAAGGTAAAGTTGACCTCGGTAGGGTTTGAACTCGAAACCTGAAAGAGATGCTACTAAATATTTTGCCCAACACACAATTCCACCTTAATGGTAGTAGTAGTAATAATAATAATAATAATAATAATAATAATGCTGACATAAGATATGTATGTTTTCAAATGAGATGGCTTCTGTTTTATTAAAAGTATCATTCTTATCTTCCAACTGTTGGTGGATATACATTTATTTACTTACCTCCTGGCAGTTCCTCTCACAAGCTTATTGTACTACCTAATGGGACTAAAGAGATATCTTGTATCTCCTTTCATCTTCTATTCTGCTGTCTCAAACGAGCAGAGAGCTATATACTTCAAGGTAGGAGAGGACTACCATCTATTTATTTCACATTTGCTTTATCTCCACCATTTATAAATATAGAGTATTGTGATTGGAACATATGGTGGCAATTTTATGGAACAGTTTTTTTACATTCACAATATTATTATTTAGCACACGGCTTCAGCTAAACTCCTACTGTGTACCTTGTTATATTATAAATCAACAGCAGTTTTAATCTGGTTTAGGAGTCCAAAGTTACACCCTGATTCTCTGTAATCGTATGTTACAAAACACACTTTCATCTGAAAGAAGTTGTTTGAATCTGCTGGAATATATTAAGAACGAATATGTATGTCACCATTTTGATTCTAGCTGTTTGCCATGCACATGATTTATTATCAGTTTGGCAGACATCAGCAAATAATTTGCTTGTTGAATTCTATAAACAAGAACCAAAAATTTTTATTAGATTCATTGACGCGGGATAGCTTTGGCTGAAGAAATGAACAAGGTGGAAATACTAGTGTCTCACTTGAATGAATTGAGAGTATTATAAATACATTTGTCTGAAAGTTGTTCTCCAATGATGAAATACAACAGCAATGAGCACATTCCTGTTTTGGATCTGTTGGAAAATACTGAATAAACATCATCATCACATATTAATTTTCTTTACTTTTTTTTTGATCTCCTGCATGGCATCTCTTCTGCTACAATTCCAGGCCAACCAATGCTTTGTGAATGGCATTGGTTGATAGTAAAATCTGTACAAAAACCCATTGTGAGGAAATAAGCAGAGAATAAAACAAACTTGTGGGTTTAGCGATCAATCATGGTAACTATGTGTGATGGGCTTCTTTCAGTTTCCATCTACCAAATCCACTTACAAGGCTTTGGTCGGCTCAAGGCTATAGTAGACACATGCCCAAGTTGCCACGCAATGGGACTGAGCCCAGAACCATGTGGTTGGGAAGCAAGTTTCTTATCACACAGCCATTTTCAATGTTTCTGACATGGGGCACAAGACCAGAAATTTTGGCAAGGACAGTAGTTGATTATATTGACCCTACTGATTTTTGGTACTTTATTTATTATTGACTCTGAAGAGATGAAAGATAATCTTGGCAGAATGATTTGAACTCAGAACGTGAAGAACCAAGACAAATACTACATGGTATTTTGTCCATGGCTTTAATAATGCTGCCAAACAACAGCCCGGAAATGAAATCTTAATTTCAAGTGAAGCTGTACAATCCTAACAGGAAATTGTTTTGTCGGTTTCAAAGGAAATCGTTGTATAAATGAAGGTTCAGGCATGGCTGTGTGATAACAAGCTTGCTTCCCAACTGCATGATCCTGGGTCCAGAGCCACTGTGCGGCACCATGGGCAAGTATCTTCTACTCTAGCCCTGAACTGACCAAACCCTTTTGAGTAGAACTGGTTGATGGAAGCTGAAACACACACACACACGCACACACACACACAAATTGTATACACGTATCTGTTGGTGCCCCACCTCTGCTTGACAACTGGTGTTGGTTTGTTTATGTCCCCATAACTTAGCAGAAAAGATTGATAGGATAAGTACCATCTTAAAGTAATGGGGTTGATTTTCTTGATTAAAAATTCTTGAAGATGGTACCTCAACATGGCTGCTCTGGGGATGATGTGAAGATGCAGCTTTATTTCTTAATGGATTTCTTTGTTTAACCAGTCGCATCATAATTGGTGTGGAGCACGGACTATAAGGGCTGGTTGACATGTGGTTATTACGAGTGTGCATGGAGACGCAATGGCCCAGTGGTTAGGGCAGCGGATTCGCGGTCATAGGATCGCGGTTTCGATTCCCAGACCGGACGTTGAGTGTTTATTGAGCGAAAACACCTCAAGCTCCACGAGCCTCCGGCAGGGGATGGTGGCGAACCCTGCTGTACTCTTTCACCACAACTTTCTCTCACTCTTCCTGTTTCTGTTGTGCCTGTAATTCAAAGGGCCAGCCTTGTCACTGTGTCATGCCGAATATCCCCCGAGAACTACGTTAAGGGTACACGTGTCTGTGGAGTGCTCAGCCACTTGCACGTTAATTTCACGAGCAAGCTGTTCCGTTGATCGGATCAACTGGAACCATCGATATCGTAAGCAACAGAGTGCCAACAAATACAATTATGGGTGTGCACAATAGATCAGTTGGCCAACCTGCAGACTGAGTGGTTCAGTTCTTGAGATGGGAATAGAACTTGATGACCGATAGTCAAATTGCAAAAACTGCAATAGTTTGATCACCTTATCATAAATTCTGTGTCTTCATCTTCAGTAAATGGAAAATGGGTTTGTGGGTACTAAAGATGATGGTAGAAAGAATGGTGACATCAAGGCCTGGAGAGAGTTGGGAGTAGGACTAGCAGGGTATATGGTTGTCGTATGAGATTACAGTGAAGAGTAGTTGTAACAATAAACATATTTATTCAATAAGGGCATAAACCCCCTACAGAAATTCCAGAGGGAAAGACCCTAATGCAGACACATATGGTTATTCTTAAACACTATATAGCACCCTTACAGTTCAATGGATGCTGCAAATGTATTGACTTGTCTTTCCTTTGTGGTCTATCTATGAGGGGAAAAGGTGTTTAGTAAACTTGTAGCTAGGCTCTTGCTTCTGGGAACAGTCTAAGCACAGTAGGGGTGGTTAAGCTACTGTCTCTGCAATACCATCAATCAACAATGAAGGTCAACCACTAATTCAATGCATTTGTTAAGTTAATGTAATAACTAAAAAAAGTGAAACGTACAAAAAAGAAAAACAAAACAAACTCCTCCATCGTGTCTACAAGTTATGTTGATTTTAAAACTTGAATGACCACATATCTATGAATATGTTATTGAATTAAACTTTGAAAGCAAAAATCAATCTAAGTTATTATTATTATTGAAGAAATATAAAAGCTTGTCGGATTGTATTTTATTTAATTAAAACTACCTACTTTCAGATCTCGTTGTCGTTGCTGTCAATATAATATACCCAGCCTTTCATTTTGTTTTGTTTGTTTGTTTTTTCCTCTTTCTTTTCTAATAATTAGAAAGTGGAAATCATTTCTAAGTCTAACTTGTCTTAACCTGAAATACAAGTTTTTGTATTTATTTATTAAATTTTTTTTTGTTTGTTTGTTTCCCTGTCAAGTATTTCAGCAAAAACAGTGTAAATGTTGGGTGGTAGAACTAATCCGTAACCAGGTTTAGCACAACCAATTGGATGCCTTGAACAGAGTCCACTGTTTAAACATTCAGGCCATGTCTTAGAGATCACTTGTTCTATGTCTAAACCATCCAGTTTTAGAGACACTGTAAAAAATCATCATCATCATCATCATTTTAAAGTCTGTTTTCCATGCTGGCATGAGTTGGACAATTCAGCAGGAGCTAGCTGGCAAGGCAAGAACCTACACCTGGCTCCTTTGTTTTGGCATATTTTCTACAGCTGGATGCCCTTCCTTATGCCAACCACTTTACAGAATGTATTGGATGCTTTTTTGAGGTCACCAAGTACCTTGCAAAACAAAACCCCCTCTACTGAGATTGGGGTGAGTAGTACAAAAGGTAATCTGCTGAAAACATGGAGATGGGGTGAAGGAGTAAAAAAAAAGCAAAAACAGCATTTATGAAATTTGTAGAGATTTTCTTGAACTCTTTAATTTATTGCTCTCTAAAAATACATGAAATATTACAAAAGCCTTCCTGAGAAATTGTTTCTCATTTTGTAAAGACTAAATCATTTCCTTTCCTAGCAACACACATTCAGAATACTGATG